>NC_070589.1:33117659-33137659 GCF_027409825.1 Scomber japonicus
CAGCTAGTTATGTGTTATGTGTGTTTACTATAAATATGTACGTTTGTTAAAATGGAAATATGAAAGGTTACAAATTGAATGTAGCTTTGTTTTGAGCCTATTGCCTTTGCGGCCGCCATTTTGTGCCGGCGCCACTGCAGTTGCACTAGTTAAAGTTGAAATAGGTGACATTTAAACCATCAGTACATGATTTATTCCCAGCTAGTTATGTGTTTATATATATGAAATGGTTGAATACACATTTCAGTGCTCTTTTACAGGAGCAAGGTTGTGATATATTGTATTTAAAGGAGTTTTATACCTACACTTAACTACACTACATGAAAATGGTGTTTTGAACCAGTTTATTCTGTGACAAAGGAAATGTAATGTATTTGTAGAAGCTGTTTATTGATATAAATGTGTTGATTAGAAAAGAGAAGATGAGAGAACATTATGTTGGCGTAGACAATCACAAACAGCTATCATTAGCTCTGAGCTAATCCCTCGTAACATCGACTAACTCTCAGTAACCATAGCGGCCAAACCAAAGACCATCTCCTCGACCTGCAGCTAAACTGGCGACATGTTCACTGACAACAAGAAATAACAGTACCTCAACTTTACTTACAGTTGATTCATGCTTTCATCTCAAGTAGACTCGACTATCAATCAATCAATAAATCAACCAAATCACAACAAAGTTATCTCAAGGCTCTTTACACATAGAGCAGGTCTAAACTGAACTCTTCAGGTTTTAACTTTAAAGAGACCCAACATTCCCACATGAGACACAGTGGAGAGAAAAAACTCCCTTTTAACAGGAAGTAACCTCAGAACCAGACTCAGAGTGGGAGAACATCTGCCTCGACCGGTTGGGTTAGAGAGGAGAGAGAGGAAGGATAGAGAGGAGAGAGAGGAAGGATAGAGAGGAGAGAGAGGAAGGATAGAGGAGAGAAGCACAATGAAAATCAACAATGAAGCTAGAAGGTCCGGGACTACTGTAACGGTCTTCTGACTGGACTCCCACAAAAAAGCATAATTGTGTGTGTGTGTTTTTGGAGAATTGATTCTGCTTTGTTTAGAAATGTTCCAGTGAAGCAGAAGCTGTTTTATCTCATTACTGGTGCTCCATCGTGTACCTGAGGACCTGTGAACACACCGCAGTCTTTCATCTGCATCCTAAAAAGAAACACGTCAACCTCTCATTTCTAAAGAGTGACATTAGATCTCCTCTCAGTCCCCAGAGTCTGAAACATGTCTGATTACCATCACACGACCGTCTGGTGACAAACATCTGAACAGATCGTCCCTGACAGCCGCCGAGCCGCCGGCAGACTCTCAACATTTGGCCCGAAGGCCTCTCGATCGTGAGTAACCAAGCGCCAGGAGGATCTGACTGATCTTCCACAAAGACTCTCCTCCATCTAGTGCTCTCTCTCTCTCTCAGTCTGTCTCTCTCTCTCTCTCTCTCTCTCTCTCGCTCTCTCTCTCGCTCTCTTTCTCCCACTCTCTCTCTGTCTGTCTCTCTCTCTCTCTCTGTCTGTCTCTCTCTCTCTCTCTCTCTCTCTCCCTCTCTCTCTCCCTCTCTCTTTCTCCCTCTCTCTCTCTCTCTCTCTCTCTCTCTCTCTCTCTCTCTCTCTCTCTCTCTCTCTCTCACTCTGTCTGTCTCTCTCTTTCTCTCTCTCTCTTTGTCTCTGTATGTCTCTCACTCGCTCGCTTTCTCTCTCTCTCTCTCTCTCTTTCTCTTTCTCTCTCTCTGTCTCTCACTCTCTCTCTCTGTCTCTGTCTCTCTCTTTCTCTCTCTCTCTCTGTCTGTCTCTCTCTCTGTCTCTCTCTCTCTCTCTGTCTCTCTCTCTCTCTCTTTCTCTCTCTCTCTCTCTGTCTCTCCCACTCTCTCTCTCTCTCTCTCTCTCTCTCTCTCTCTCTCTCTCTCTCTCTCCCTCTCTCCCTCTCCCTCTCTCTCTCTCTCTCTCTCTCTGATCCTCCCCCACATCGCCTGGCTTTGAAAGTGGAAAGACGTGGAGGCTGGGTAAGGGCCCGCTCACAGTCAGCAAGCTAAATGACGCGGACGCTTTGAAAGCAGCTCATACGGTTCCTCACACTGTCTTCAAAGGACTGTAGAGAGAGAGAGCGAGCCAGGTGAGCGACAGAGTGGGACAAATGAAGTATGGGAGCTTCTCCTTCACATACTGAGACCTCTGGTTGGGTCTGATGTCTTTGACTGAAATCCATTTTAGAGATGTTTCATCAGCATCGTACCCTAGAACTGTATTAGGGTCAGTGATAAATTAAGGTTGGCAAGATGAGTAATTCAGAAATATGTTAAAACTAGTTTTAAAAGCAGCATCAGGTTTGTTAAAATGTATATTAAGTATTTTTGTTGGTTTTATATCATTTGAAATGACGGAAGGGAGGAAGGAAAGAAAGGAGGGAGGAAGAAGGAAGGAAGGGAGGGAGGGAGGGAAGGAAGGAAGGGAGGAAAGAAGGAAGGAAAGGAGGGAGGGAGGGAGGGAGGGAGGGACGAATGAAGGAAGAAGGGAAGTAAGGAAAGGAGGAAGGAAGGAAGGAAGAAGGAAGGAAAGGAGGGAGGAAGGAAAGGAAAGAAGAGAGGAAGGAAGAAGGAAGGAAGGGAGGGAGGGACGAATAAAGGAAGAAGGAAGGAAGGGAGGGAGGGACAAATGAAGGAAGGAAGGAAGGAAGGAAAGGAATATTTTTACCCTAATCTTCTAATATATTCTCTCAAAATGGATTAAAAGCAGCTTTCCTTCCTTCCTCCCTCCCTTCC
The DNA here is from genome assembly GCF_027409825.1 of Scomber japonicus. NCBI lineage: Eukaryota > Metazoa > Chordata > Actinopteri > Scombriformes > Scombridae > Scomber > Scomber japonicus. The sequence goes on from NC_070589.1 coordinate 33,120,427, forward strand.
TTCATTCCTTCTGTCATTCCTTCCTCCCTTCCTTCTTTCCTTCCTTCCTTCCTTCTTTCCTTCCTTCCTTCCTTCCCTCATTCATTCATTCCTTCCTTCCTCCCTCCCTCCCTCCCTTCCTTCCTCCTTCCCTTCCTCCCTCCCTCCCTTCCTCCCTCCCTCCCTTCCTCCCTCTCTCCCTTCCTCCCTCTCTCCCTTCCTCCCTTCCTTCCTCCCTCCCTTCCGCCCTCCCTCCCTTTCCTCCCTCTCTTCCTTCCTTCCTTCCAAAGTTTTTATGGTTACACCACTTAGACATTTTTTACCATAATCCTCTAATATATTCTCCTTCCTTCTTTCCTTCCTTCCTTCCTTCCTTCTTCCCTAACCCTCTCTCCCTTCCTTCCACTGACCCAGAAACAGTGGTAGAGTAGAGGAAGTGGAATCATTCATTCATTAAAGCTTTATTTATATCAGTGTAAGCAGCTGTGTTCTCTGCAGCATCTGCTTCACTCTGAACTTCTCCCCAGAGAGACCAACATGTGTCACAGTGCAGCCGTGTGGATAATTAACATGAGTTTAATAGTTTCTGTACGATAGCAGCACAAACCATTAAGATACATCAAAATAAATGCATGAGGAAATTATATATTTGGTGTATGGAGTCATATTAGGAGCTATGATACAACAGAGCATGAAACATGAATGTAACAGAACAGAAGGGACAAAATAAAATAAATATGATGAAATAAAATGAATGAATACATAAAATGAAATTAGATCAAATAAAATGAAATAAATAAAATAATAAATATGATGAAATAAAATTTTATATATATATATTAGGGCTGTCAGCGTTAACGCGTTAATCGCGATTAGATTAATGCAATCCATAACGCGTTAATTTTTTTAAAATCGCATTTTAATGTGTCAAGCCTTTTTGTCCCTTCTACTCCCCCGTAGACGGCTCCTCTAGCTGTAGCGCTATGCTTTGAAGTGGCCTCCTGCAGTAAACCTACCGCGCTGATGGAAAGTAAGAGAGCTACTGGACTTTTGAACGGCTTGTTTAACTTTAAAACACTTCCAGACGCTTCAGTTGACAAGTCAAAAGTAAAATGCAACCTGTGTCAAACGGAGTTTAACTACCACCGGAGTACGTGGAGTTTGAGTTAGCACCTCCACGCTAAACACCCAGGTGCAGCCAAGCCAGCCTCAGCTCCACCAAAGGACCATTTTGGAGTGTGGGAGTCGCAGCAGAGCCGTGATTGATTCCCAGTTAAGACACTCTGGTAAGAAATGCTTTACATTATGGGCTTAAAACTGCCTTCAAATGGAAAATAACAGGATTTTAAACATGACATTCAAAACGCCATTAATCTCGATTAACTATGGAAACTCTGCGATTAATCTCGATTAAAAACATTAATCGTTTGACGTGAAGTGGCGTGATGAGCTTCCTCCCTCCCTCCCTCTCTTCCTTCCTTCCTTCCTTCCTTCCTCCTTCCACTCAGACACCTGCTGCATTCATCTCTCTGACACTTTACAGTTACTCTGACATCAAATGATGAGCCCGCCTTGTGACAGCATGACAGCGCTGTATATATGTAATTACTGCGTGTGTGTGTGTGTGTGTGTGTGTGTGTGTGTGTGTGTAATTACTGCATGTCTCACTCTTTTATCTCCGACGTTATCTTTGACGTCTCTCTGGATTCTGAGGGAAGAAGAAACATCAGCCGTCACAAAAGTTTCTATTCCTTCATTGTTCCTCGTCTGTGTGAAGCTCTGCAGCCTGGGGAGTGTGTGTGTGTGTCTGTGTGTGTGTCTGTGTGTGTGTGTGTGTGTGAGTGAGTGTGTGTGTGTGTGTGTGTCTGTGTCTGTGTCTGTGTGTGTGTGTGTATCTATCTGTGTGTGTGTGTGTGTCTGTGTGTGTGTCTGTGTGTGTGTCTCTGTGTGTGTGTGTCTGTGTGTGTGTGTCTTTGTGCGTGTGTCTTTGTGCGTGTGTGTGTGTGTGTGTGTGTGTGTGTGTGTGTGTGTGTGTGTGTGTGTGTGTGTGTGTGTGTGTGTGTGTGCTTAATGAGGATGCTTCTGATTGGCTCCACACACTAAAGGTCAGAGCTTCTGCGTCTGAGCATTTTAATATTTCTGATGCCACTGATGTCACCACACTGCAGATACAACAGCTGTGTGTGTGTGTGTGTGTGTGTGTGTGTGTAATCCCCCGACCTGCAGGATAAAGTTGGGGGGTGGGGGGCGAGTAAGAAGGCTGATGATGTCATGTAGCCTGCTTCGATCCCTTGTTACCTCACAGGATTCCATCATGTCATACTTGTGACATCATAATACTGTGAGACTATAAATCATGATGTCACATAAATCATCAGTTAAGCAGTACATGACAATAAGTGTGTACTCACACTAGGCCCGGCTGCCTACCATAACTAGTGACCTAAGCAGGCTACATGACATCACCGGGCCAGAAAAGGCTAGATGACATCATCGGGACTAAAATGGCTAAATGACATCATCGGGACTAAAATGGCTAAATGACATCATCGGGACTAAAATGGCAAATGACATCATCGGAACTTAAATGACTAAATGACATCATCGGGACTAAAATGACTAAATGACATCATCGGGACTAAAATGGCTAAATGACATCATTGGGACTAAAATGACTAAATGACATCATCGGGACTAAAATGACTAAATGACATCATCGGAACTAAAATGGCTACATGACATCATTGGGACTAAAATGACTAAATGACATCATCGGGACTAAAATGACTACATGACATCATCGGGACTAAAATGACTACATGACATCATCGGGACTAAAATGACTACATGACATCATCGGGACTAAAATGGCTACATGACATCATCGGGACTAAAATGGCTAAATGACATCATCAAAACTTAAATGACTAAATGACATCATCTGGACTAAAATGGCTAAATGACATCATCGGGACTAAAATGGCTAAATGACATCATCAGGACTAAAATGGCTAAATGACATCATTGGAACTAAAATGACTAAATGACATCATCGGGACTAAATGACATCATCGGAACTAAAATGACTAAATGACATCATCGGGACTAAAATGACTAAATGACATCATCGGGACTAAATGACATCATCGGACTAAAATGGCTAAATGACATCATCGGTACAGAGCCATCACACAAGTCAAACCAACCGGACTTCAGGGGTGAAACATGCTCGGGTACGGTACAGATCACCAGGTGTGAGTACGCCCTTAGAGCCACTCAAACAATGCAGAGCAGCACTCACATACTGAGTTAGATACATGTTCATGCCATCAGACAGCTCAGGATGGTTGTATGAGTGCAGAGTTCAACCATGGACTGATGTGAAGTGTCTGTTTACATTTTCAAGTATTTGCATATAATGACTTGGAGCCAAGTTGTGACATCATAATACTGTGAGACTATAAATCATGATGTCACACAAATCATCAGTTAAGCAGTACATGACAATAAGTGTGTACTCACACTGGGCCCGGTTGCCTACCGTACCGGTCTGCATTTAATGACTTGGAGCCAAGTTGGAGAAATCGGAGCCTTCAGAAAAGTCTGAGTTTCCCAGTTGGAATTACAAGATTCCTAAATGTGTTAATCGTTCACATCGACTTCCACGTTGTAATTCCAGCTGGGAAACTGGTATTTCTCTGATGCCTCCCATATATACCATTTGGCAGCACAGTAGTGTGAAAACCAAGCAAACACAGACGAGTCTGTTGTTCAGTGTAATCAAGCCCAAATCTAATGGACAACTCTATTTTTCAGTTTCATTAAATGTGATCTCACACTGGCTCCACTGGAGCAGTTGGGGTTAAGGCTCTCTGCTCAAGAGCACCTCATTGGGTCCAATGATTAAGGAGCAAGGAGTGCCTTTTTAAATTCCCGCTCCCCTCTCACCAAACACCACCGAGGTGCTACCGAGCAAAGAGCCTTAACCCCAACCGCTCCGCTGGCACCAGCGTCAGATCACCTAATCAACCTGAAAAAGAGAAAAGAGATGATTAGTAAAGTTTTTCATGTACCTGGGTCCTATTTCAGACCTTGGAAAGGCAGTGCCAATGATGTCATTTAGCCATTTTGGTCCTGATGATGTCATTTAGCCATTTTAGTGCCGATGATGTAATTTCACCTTTTTTCACCTGACATCATCGGGACTAAAATGGCTAAATGACATCATCAGGGTTAAAAAGACGAAATGACATCATCAGGACTAAAATAGTTAAAATGATCTCACACTGGCTCCACTGGAGCAGTTGGGGTTAAGACTCTTTGCTCAAGAGCACCTCATTGGGTCCAATGATCAAGGAGCAAGGAGTGCCTTTTTAAATTCCCGCTCCCCTCTCACCAAACACCACCGAGGTGCCACCGAGCAAAGAGCCTTCACCCCAACCGCTCCGCTGGCACCAGTGCCAGATCACCTAATCAACCTGAAATAGAGAAAAGAGATGATTAGTAAAGTTCTTCATGTACCTGGGTCCTATTTCAAACCTTGGAAACGTTCCATTTTAGTGCCAATGATGTCATTTCATCTTTTTAACCCTGATGATGTCATTTAGCCTTTTTAACCCCGATGATGTCATTTAGCCATTTTAGTCCCGATGATGTCATTTCGCCATTTTAGTCCCGATGATGTCATTTAGCCATATTAGTCCCAATGATGTCATTTAGTCATTTTAGTCCCGATGATGTCATTTTAGTCCCGATGATGTCATTTAGCCATATTAGTCCCGATGATGTCATTTAGTCATTTTAGTCCCGATGATGTCATTTTAGTCCCGATGATGTCATTTAGTCATTTTAGTCCCGATGATGTCATTTTAGTCCCGATGATGTCATGTAGCCATTTTAGTCCCGATGATGTCATTTAGCCATTTTAGTCCCGATGATTGTCCTTACTTATTACTATTACTTATTGTCCTGTTCTTTGGTCCCTTCCGTCTCCCCTTCCTTCCTTCCTTCCTTCCTTCCTCCTGTCCTTCCTTGACCCAAGGACAACAGGAGGGTGAGGAGGGTCTACCAGTCTCTTTGCTTCAGTAAAATATCCCACTGCTCTTTTTCATAAAGCAAATTCTGAACTGTAGTGGTGTCTGAGCACAGAGGAAGGTATTACCTGGCCGTTTGAACAGGTGTAAATCACAGCGGTGAGATTAAGTCCACGAGTCACTGCCCCCCCCCTCCCCCTCCCCCCCTCCACCCTCCCCCACAGAGGGTAAAAAGAGGTAAGAGATAAAGACATCAATCATTACCTCTTGGCAAAGCTCCACTCCTTTCTATCTGCCGTCTTTCTGGTTTCCCCCCGTGTAAATATGATTCTCTTTTTTTTTTTTTTTTTTATGTGATAAAGAGGATTGAAATTGTTGCTCAGCTGGAACGCCAGGACTCCTGAGCTGTGTGTGTTATCGGTGTGTGTTATCGGTGTGTGTTATCTGTGTGTGTTATGTGTGATTGTGACACATACAGTATGTTGAAGGAGTGAACTGTAGCGTGACAGCATCATGTATGTGGAGCTGTGGTCTGGAAACTAAAAGAAATAACATATATTGGTTAGTCCTCCTGTTGTCCTCGAGTCAAAGAAGGAAGGAAGGAAGGAAGGGAGGATGGAAGAAGGAAAGGAGGAAGGAAGGAAAGACGGAATGATGGAATGATGGAAGGGAAGGAAAGACATAGGGATGGAATGATGGAAGGATGAAAGAAGGAAAGGAGGAAGGAAGGAAGGAAAGATGGAAGGGAGGAAGGAAAGATGGAAGGGAGGAAGGAACAGAGGAAGGGAGGATCAAAAAAGGAAATGAGGAAGGAAGGAAAGATGGAAGGGAGGAAGGAAAGATGGAAGGAAGGAAGGAAGGGAGGATGGAAGGGAGGAAGAAGGAAGGACGGAAGGAAGGAAGGAACAGAGGAAGGGAGGATGAAAGAAGAAAAGGAGGAAAGAAGGAAAGACGGAAAGATGGAAGGGAGGAAGGAAAGATGGAAGGGAGGAAGAATGGAAGGAAGGTTGAAAGAAGGAAAGGAGGAAGGAAGGAACAGAGGAAGGGAGGAGGAAGGAAGGAAAGACGGAAAGATGGAAGGAAGGAACAGAGGAAGGGAGGATGAAAGAAGGAAGGAATGATGGAAGGGAGGAAGAATGGTCTGGCCCACATAAGATCACGTTGTTCTGTATGTGGCCTTTGAATGAAGATGAGTGTGACTCCTCTCTCTGCTCTGACTCATTAACGGGTTATAAAGTGTTTACAGTCTAATTAATACCTCTCTTACAACCATTTATAAATCCTTTATGAGGGTAAAGTGGCACCGAGCCAACGCTGGTCTAACCCAAATGTTTCACACTCGGCTCCTTAAAATAAGTCTGTCCTACTATCGATGTCTCTCTCACACACTCCAGACATACACACACACACACACACACACACACATACACACACACACACACACACACACACACACACACACTCCAGAGACGGAGAGACGGCTGAGAGCTGCTGAAACGCTGCCAGGTGCTTCTGCTGTAATAATAATGCTCTGAATCACTTTGCAACAGACGAGCTGGTGTGGTTTTATATGGAGGGGCAGGGCAGCACACACACACGCACACACACACACACACACACACACACACACACACACTCACACACACACAGACACACACACACACACTCACTCACACACACACACACACTCACTCACACACAGATCATTTTCAGGATGTTTAAAGTGCTCTAATATAGTGAAGTATGCAGCTGTAGGAATAAATATGATGTAATATACAAACTGAATCAGCTGCTCTCAGTCTTTATCCAGTATGTGGGTCAGTGATGAATTAAATATATACGTTAAAAACTAGATTTAAAAGCAGCATCAGGTTTGTTAAAATGTACATTTAGTATTTTTGTTGGTTTTATATCATTTAAATGACATTTGAACCATTTTTTTACCAAAAGTAAGACTGAATGCTCCTGAAAATGTCAAATGGTTTAACCACAAAATAATGATAAATAATTATAATAAACTCAATTAAGTCAACTTTATTTATAACACCACAGAAGTGAAGGCCGCTCTCCGTGGTGCTGAAAGCCTGAGCTCATTTTGGGTGTCTTGTCCAGAGGATTATGGCACATTGAAGACGCTGGCTATGTATGTGCTCACCATGTTCGGTTCAACCTACACCTGCGAGACTGCGTTCTCCAAGATGAACTCGATAAAAACACACGAGAGGAACCGACTGTCAAACTAGTCTTTGGAGGACTGTTTGCGCATTAAGTCTGACAGCGGCCAAACCTGATGTGAAAAAGTTGGTGTCAGAGGGGAAATGTAACTTCAGCCATTAAGCAGTGTGAGTAGCCCATTTCATTCTTGTGATTTGACTTTTTATTTGATGTACGAACATTATTTGTGACCTGTTTTGTTCTGGTACCAGGTACCAGGTTATTTACCGTGCTATTTTAAATTATGCCAGTTGGTTTTTCCTCCTTTTTTTGTCCTGAGAAGTCGACTAGTTTGAAGCTTGTTGTTGAAATTTGAAATAAAAACCAAATGTTAAGTAAGGCCATGAAATTTTAAGATTTTACATTCATTATAAGACATTATATCACTCTTTCTTTCTTCCTTTCTTTCTTTCTTTCCTTCATTCATCCTTTTTCTTTCTTTCTTTCTTTCTATCTTTCTATCTTTCCCATCCAAAAGTATGAAAATCCTCAAAACTGGAAATATGAAGTTTTTTCAGTACTTCAACTTTCTTTCTTTCATCCTTTATCTTTCTTTCCTTCTTTCCTTCCTTCCTTCCTTCGTCCTTTGTCTTTCTTTCTTTCTTTCCTCCTTTTCTTTCTTTCTTTCATCCTTTATCTTTCTTTCTTTCTTTCATCCTTTATCTTTCTTGCTTTCTTTCTTTTGTCCTCTATCTTTCTTTTGTCCTTTATCTTTCTTTCCTTCTTTCCTTCTTTCTTTCATCCTTCCTTTATCTTTCTTTCTTCCTTTCTTCCTTTCTTCCTACTAGTTTGAAGCTTGTTGTTGAAATTTGAAATAAAAACCAAATGTTAAGTAAGGCCATGAGGGTACAGTTATGTTTAAAAAAAAAAAAAAAAAAAAAAAAAAGAACTGTGTGAAACAATAAATGTTAGGCTAAACAGTGCAGCGAGTCATAAATAGTGGGGATAGGTATGGACCGGTATGAGATTCTGACGGTATGATAACCTTAGGTAAAAATATCACGGTTTCACGATATCACGGTATTATGATTACAGCTATTAAACGTGATATTTTGAAATGTCTGTATTTAAAACCCCCAAAAAAAGAAGAAAAAATTCCATTGAACGGTCTTTTATTTTTAAACATATATAGAACATGATGGAACATTAGTAAATATGTATTTAAAATAAATAACAAAAAATTAACCGAATTCTTTCTAAATAAATATAATTTAAAAAATTAAGTGCAGTCCTTTAACTAACGAGTCTAAACCTGCAACTCAAGTCACGACATAAATGAATTATTTTTAGTGGGAAAAACACAAAATGCAAATAAATGCAATCAGAACATAAATAATTGAAAAAAGCAAAAATACTGGAGCTTAAAACTGAATCTCAACAGTTTTTGGAGACTTGTTCACGATCATATAGGATGTATTGCCTCCTCGCGCTGCTACTGTCTGTTACCTTCTTCCTCTGAGCCGCGGCCGTCTGTCTTTTTACGGTAGCCGAAGTATAAATACAGCCGACTTGGTCCTTTTAGACGGGGGGGGGTGGGAAAGTTCGGGGGTCTCGCCTCCTTCAGCCGTCATACAGCCTGCAGAGCTACCTGCTTGTATCAGCAACCGGAGTACGGGAGGGGTTGTACTTCACGCTGCAGCTGCACACGACCTGAGGGACCTCCGCTTTCTCTCTGACCAGAAGTCACATTAAAAAAAACAAAAAAAGAAAGAGAGAGGGAGGGAGGAAGGAAAGGAATGAAGGAAAGGACAGAGAAAGGAAGAAGGGAGGAAGGAAGCAAGGAAGGGAGGAAAGGAAAGAAGGAAGGAAGAAAAGGACAGGAAAGAAGGAAAGACAGAAGGAAGGAAGGAAGGAAGGACAGACAGAAGGGAGGAAGGAAAGAAGGAAGGAAGAAAGAGAAGGAGGGAGGAAGGACAGATGGAAGTTAATCTGAGGGACCTCCACTTTCTCTCTGACCAGAAGTCACATTAAAAAAAACCCACTCATACCCACAGACTGTATCATACCCACAGACTGTATCATACCATAGGAACGGTATGACGGAACATTTTAGCGGTTTCGAAACCTTGACTTTTTCATACCGTGGTAAACCTTGAAACCGGTAACCGGACCATGCCTAGGTGGGGATTACTGATAGTTAAGAGTCTCAGTTGTTGCTGTTTTCAGTTGCTTTAATAGTGTGGACCACATGATAGTTTCTCTTTGATCCTCATAATTATGGAATCCAGTCGCGGGCCGGATTCGACCCGCGGGCCGCCAGTTGATGATCACTGTGATATTGTGTGATAGGAGCTGTTTAGTCTCTCTGCTCTCTGAGACATGAATCAAGCTTTAATCACATTCATTGATCAGTCAGATTATTGATTATTGATTCTTTCTAAACACATCTGAACCCTTTTTATTATGAGGAGAACAAACTGAGAGGAGAGGATATGAACAAGGATGTGAAGGTTAATAATCATGTTTGTATTAACCCTCCTGTTGTCCTCGAGTCAAGGAAGGAAGGAAAGGAAGGAAAGGAGGAAGGAGAGGAACGAAAGGAAGAAGGAAGGAAAGAAGGAGACAAGGAGGAAAGAAGGAAGGGAGGAAGAATATAGGAAAGGAGAGGAAGGGAGGAAGAAGGAAGGAAAGGAGAGAGGGAGGAAGAAGGAAGGAAAGGAATGAATGAAGGAAAGGAGAGAGGAAGGAATGGAGGAAAGGAAAGAAGGAAAGTTGGAGGGAGGAAGAAAAGGACAGAGGAAAGAAGGAGACAAGGAGGAATGGAAGGAAAGAAAGAGAGAAGGAGGGAGGAAGGAAAGGACTGAAGGAAAGGTGGAAGGAATGAAGGAAAGGAGGAAGGAAGGGAGGAAAGGAAAGAAGGATGAAAGGAAGGAAAGGAGGGAGGGAGGGAGGAATGAAAGGAGGAAGGAAGAAAAGACAGAAGGAGGGAGGAAAGGACAGACGGAAGTTCATCTGATCTTAATTCATATATTCTGCTTTTTTTTTTGTTCAGTGTTGTAAAAGCTAAAAAATACACTTCATGAAGCTTTAATCACATTTATTGATCCGTCAGATGAACAAACTGTGAGGAGAGAATATGAACGAGTGTGTGAAGGGTTAATAATCATGTTTCTATTAACCCTCCTGTTGTCCTCGAGTCAAGGAAGGAAGAGAGGAAGGAAGGAAAGGAGGAAGGAAGGGAGGAAGGAAAGGAAGGAAGAGAGGAAGAAGGAAGGAGACAAGGAGGGAGAGAGGAAAGAAGGAAGGAAGGGAGAGAGGAAAGAAGGAAGGAAAGGAATGAATGAAGGAGAGGAGAGAAGAAGGAAGGAAAGGAATGAATGGAGGAAGGAAGGAAAGGAGAGAGGAAGGAATGGAGGAAAGGAAAGAAGGAAAGTTGGAGGGAGGAAGAAAAGGACAGAGGAAAGAAGGAGACAAGGAGGAATGGAAGGAAAGAAAGAGAGAAGGAGGGAGGAAGGAAAGGAATGAAGGAAAGGTGGAAGGAATGAAGGAAAGGAGGAAGGAAGGGAGGAAGAATATAGGAAAGGAGAGAGGGAGGAAGAAGGAAGGAAAGGAGAGGAAGGGAGGAAGAAGGAAGGAAAGGAGAGATGGATGGAAGGAAGGGAGGAAAGATGGAGGGAGAAAAATGAAAAGAGGAAGGAAGAAAAGAAGGACAGAGGAAAGACAGAAGGAAGGATAGACGGAAAGAAGGAAGGACAGACAGAAGGGAGGAAGGAAGGAAGGACAGACGGAAGTTCATCTGATCTTAATTCATATATAATATTCTGCTTTTTTTTTTTTGTTCAGTGTTGTAAAAGCTAAAAAATACACTTCATGAAGCTTTAATCACATTTATTGATCCGTCAGATGAACAAACTGTGAGGAGAGAATATGAACGAGTGTGTGAAGGGTTAATAATCATGTTTCTATTAACTCTCCTGTTGTCCTCGAGTCAAGGAAGGAAGAGAGGAAGGAAGGAAGGGAGGAAGAATGAAGGAAAGGGGGAAGGAAGGAAAGGAAAGGAAGAGAGGAAGAAGGAAGGAAAGGAAAGGAAGGAAGAGAGGAAGAATAAAGGAAAGGAGGAAGGAAGGAAAGGAAAGGAAGAGAGGAAGAAGGAAGGAAAGGAGGAAAGAAGGAGACAAGGAGGGAGGGAGGAAAGAAGGAAGGAAGGGAAGGAAAGGAATGGATGAAGGAAAGGAGAGAGGAAGGAAGGAAAGGAATGAATGAAGGAAAGGAGAGAGGAAGGAATGGAGGAAAGGTAAGAAGGTAGGTTGGAGGGAGGACGGAAAGGAATGAAGGAAAGGACAGAGAAAGAAAGAAGGGAGGAAGGAAGCAAGGAAGGGAGGAAAGGAAAGAAGGAAGGAACAAAGAGAAGATGGAAGGAAGGAAGGACAGATGGAAAGAAGGAAGGAAAGAGAAGGAAGGAAGGACAGACTAAAAGATGAAGTTTAATTTAATTTAAATATTAAAATAGTGTGACAGGAGCTGTTCAGTGGTGTAAAAACTAAAAAATAGACTTAATGAAGCTTTAATCACATTTATTGATCCGTCAGATGAACAGAGTGTGGAGGAGAGAATATGAACGAGTGTGTGAAGGGTTAAATGTTTGAGTGTATGGAGAGAGAGAGAGAGAGAGAGAGAGAGAGAGAGAGAGAAAAAAAAACGCTGACATGCACAAAATCCTCAAGTTTCAGTCAATTTCTTACATTTTATTACTTTTGTTGCACCATTTATACAAGTACATAGAATTTTGAATGCATCAATTTTTACCATTATCATCTTTTTGTTGGTTTTTAAATGTGTGTGTGTGTGTGTGTGTGTGTGTGTGTGTGTGTGTGTGTGTGTGTGTGTGGTGTGTGAGAAACATATGGGGGGGATGGAAAAATATCACAGCTGTAGTTTCCATGACAACGCAGACTTGAGATTTTTTTTTCCATTTTTTTTTTATTATTATTATTATTCTTAATTAATTAATTCTTTTTTTTTTTTTTTTTAATTAAGGTTTTTTTTTTTTTTTTTTTTTTTTTTCCACTTGACCAAAAAAGACAGGACTACAGGTTCACCCAACCACGGACATGCAATTTTTACTGAGTCAAGAGAGGAAGAAAAGAAAAAATAAGAACAACAAGAAGAAGAAATTAAAAAAAAAAAAAAAAAAAAAAAAATTAAAAAATTAAAATTACAACAAGTGACACACAACGTTGCTGCTCGAGTGTTTTTTATGTTTCTGCTACGGTTTGAAAAGTGCTGCGAGGAAAACGTTGTGTGTCAGTTGGATTAAAAGAAAGAAAAAAAAAAGAAGAACAAGAAATAAAGAAAAGTTGGCGAATGGATGAGTGAGGCGAGTAGATATATACACACACACACACATATTCCTGCATATATGCAAAGCGGGGACACGCATTGAGTTTGAATTAGAGGAGGAGGAGTGGTTAATTTATAGAGAGAGTCAGATTTTACTTTCATTATAAGATATTATATCACTCTTTCTTTCTTCCTTTCTTTCTTTCTTTCTTTCTTTCTTTCTTTCTTTCCTTCATTTGTCCTTTTTCCTTCTTTCTTTCTTTCTATCTTTCCCATCCAAAAGTATGAAAATCCTCAAAACTGGAAATATGAAGTTTTTTCAGTACTTTAACTTTAATTTTCTTTCTTTCTTTCTTCCCTTCCTTCCTTCCTTTCCTCCTTTATCTTTCTTTCTTTCTTTCATCCTTTATCTTTCTTTCTTTCTTACTTTCGTCCTTTATCTTTCTTTCTTTCTTTCATCCTTTATCTTTCTTTCTTTCTTTCTTTCTTCCTTTATCTTTCTTTCTTTCTTTCCTCCTTTTCTTTCTTTCTTTCTTTCTTTCTTTCTGATCCAAAAACATGAAAATCCCCCAAAACTGGAGATATGAAGTGTTTACTTCATGGTATGTACTTTCACTTTGGATTCTTTCTTTCTTTCCTTCTTTCTTTCTTTCTTTCTTTCTTTCAGCTGATCTAAAACCACAATATAAAAAAACCCCATCTTCCTCGCTATCTATCAGTACTTCTTCTTCTTCATCTTCCTTTGGCTAAAAATTTCACCTCTCAAAATATGAGCGCTGTATTTTCCCACAGTAATTTTGGTCCTTGAATGCAACTAATTAGTTTTCTTGTTTTCCACCGCTGCATATATGTACGGCCCATACGTGTGATATATATATATAAACTTCTGAAAGGAAAATGCATGATGGGTGAAAATGACCAAATCAGAGGCTCCCTTTTCGTGTGCAAGGCTTTCCCATCCCGTAACGATAGCGTGGCGTAGCGTTGCCATAGAAACGCGGGCCGAAAAAAAGTCGACGGAGTGTAGTAGTCTGCTGACGGCTGGTTATCGGATCGATTGGTAGACCTGGGCCAAATACAGGAAACCCCCGGAGATGATGAGGTTAGCTCCACAGGACGGGACGGATGCTTTAGACTAGCAGGGAAGAGTTTAATTATAATTATTTAACTTTAATATTAATCTGTTATCGAACCACATTTCCTTCGAGTATTTAAGAAAATTGACATTTAACCCTTTAAACCCCAAATGGGAAAAGTCATTTTCTATCACTTGTATTTGAGATTCTTCTTTTCTTTACTCTTGAATAAAGAAACCATCGTCCACTAAATCAATACGTTTGCTACTTGAGTAGATTTTAGGGCTGTTAAACGATTAATTTTTTTAATCGAGATTAATCGCAGAATTTCCATAGTTAATCACGATCAATGGCGTTTTGAATTGCATGTTTAAAATCCTGTTATTTTCCATTTGAAGGCAGTTTTAAGCCCATAATGTAAAGCATTTCTTACCAGAGTGTCTTAACTGGGAATCAATCACGGCTCTGCTGCGACTCCCACACTCCAAAATGGTCCTTTGGTGGAGCTGAGGCTGGCTTGGCTGCACCTGGGTGTTTAGCGTGGAGGTGCTAACTCAAACTCCACGTACTCCGGTGGTAGTTAAACTCCGTTTGACACAGGTTGCATTTTACTTTTGACTTGTCAACTGAAGCGTCTGGAAGTGTTTTAAAGTTAAACAAGCCGTTCAAAAGTCCAGTAGCTCTCTTACTTTCCATCAGCGCGGTAGGTTTACTGCAGGAGGCCACTTCAAAGCATAGCGCTACAGCTAGAGGAGCCGTCTACGGGGGAGTAGAAGGGACAAAAAGGCTTGCAACATTAAAATGCGATTTATAAAAAAACATAACTCATTATGGATTACATTAATCTAATCGCGATTAATGCTTGAGTAGATTTTGCTGCTAATCTTTGACTTAAACTGAGAGTTTTCTTCCTTTTGAACCAGAAACTGGAGACAATCAGGAGGAAAGTGCTCGAGCTCCACACAATGAGGATGTATTAAAACGTCACCAACTTGGTATAACGCCTGTTTAACCCAGGTCAGCAGTAGATATGTCATTTAAAACAAAACAAAAAGAAACGTATAATCAGTAAAAATCTAAATTTAGACTTAGAGGATCGGAGATTTCCATCAGACTTTATAAGAGCGCTGCGGGGATCCGTTCAAGCGAGTCGTTGCAGATGTTTATAAGTGTATTACAAATGTTAAAAAACCTCTTAGTTGACTTATAATATAGCTAAGGGTTTCAGTACAAAATCTAGAAGTTCATCTGAAAAAGTCCTATGACTGTTTTTAACGCGTCTAAGAATCTCTTTTTGTTTTTGTTCTGCAACGCCAGCCGTGTTCAACCTCGGAGACGTCTTAGAAAGCCTGACTCACAGTCGCTATTTAATCTCCATTTTTAAAGGTTCTTTCACAGTTTGGGCTATTTTTGGAGGGAAAAGGAAGGGTTAGCAAAACAACCCAACAATACTAAAAAAGAAAAAAAGAAAAAAAGGAAAAGAAGCCAAAGGGGGGAGGTGGGGGCGTACCTATGTTCCCAGGGTCCTATGTTCCCCGATCGCGGCTAACTCGGTTGCTAGCTCAGCGGCTAACTCCGCTTTTAGCTCGGCGGCTAATTCGGCTGCTAGCTCGGCGGCTAATTCGGCTGCTAGCTCAGTGGCTAACTCATCTGCTAATTCGGCTGCTATCTCAGCGGCTAACTTGGCAGCTAACTCAGCTAACTGGCTAACTGTAGACGATATCATCCCTATGTTTGCCGGTCACATACAAAGCGGGGGACATAGGACCCGGGGAACATAGGGATGATCCCGGGGGGGGGGGGCGTTAGTAACTGGAGGTACGAAGCCGAAGCCGAGAACACGACACTCTGAAGAGGAGGATGAGTGGACGGAGACGGAGGAGAGCTGAAGAATTGGACAGACTCAACGGACGTCCAGAGCTGGTTAAAGAGATTTCCTAAAAAACTCCCCGCCCCTCCTCCCTCTTAACCCCCCCCCCCTCCTCCTCCTCCTTCTTCCCGAAGTATCCCCAAAATGTATTTATTGTGACATCCACAGAGCAGACGGTGCGGGTGAATGAATGAATGAGCGATGGCGGTGACTTCTGCTGGAGTCAGGTTAAACTTCTCAAACCATAATGAGGGGAAAGGGGGAGGGGTGGGTGGGTGTGGGGGGGGGGGGGCTAGGGCGGGTGGATGGTGTCGATGGATGGATGTGGAAATGGCCGACACAGACTCGTATCAAAGTTCAAATACTACAGCAGAAAAAAATAGAATAAAACATAACAATAATAATAATAGCAATAATCATCTGCAGCTGTGGGAAACTTCTCCAGGTGGTTGCTCCAGTCCTCCGCATCATCATCATCATCATCATCATTACAATTATTATTACTATTGTTATTATCATCATAATATGGGTGGGCTAGTTAATTTTCTTTCTTTTTTTTTCCTTTTTTTTTTTTTAAATCTTCATCTTCATCATCGTCGTTGAGTTAGGTACTTTTATTTTGTAATCATTTTTTTTTTTCGCATTTTCCGAAAAGAAGCTGTCCATTAATCTTGAACTGCTACGGTTTGATCCTTGCTTGGTGCCTCTGTGGCGTTCGCCTCCTTGGCCGGAGGTTCGGCGGCTGGTGTTGAACTAGGAGGGGTGGCGGCGGCGGCGGCGGCGGCTTCCTTCGCCGGTGCTGGAGCCGCCGCTGCTGCTGCTGCTGCCCCCGCCCCCGCCGCCGCCTCTGTGGGCTTGGGCTCAGGGGAGGCAGCGGGGGCCGCCTCGGCTTTGGCTGCTGGTGCCGCGGGGGCCTCAGTCTTTTTGGCGTCGGCCTCATCTTTGCTCTCCGCCGCCGCCGCAGCCTTGACTTCCGGCTCCTTGGCAGCGGGGGCCGACTCTTTGGCCGGGGCGGGGGCGGCTGGTTTCTCCTCGGCTTTGGGGGGCTCCGCGCTCTTGGCCGCCTCCGTTTTGGGCTCGGCGTTGGCGGCGGGTTTCTCGGGCTCCTTCGCTGCCGGAGCGGCGTCCTTCTCGTCCTCTTTGGGCGCCGCGGCGTCGGCCGGCGGCGCCTCCTTGGCCGCCGTGTCGTTGGCTACCTCTTTAGCGTCGGTGGCGGCCGGGGCTTCGTCCTTGTTGTCTTTCGGCGCTTCACTTTCCTCCGGAGAGGCCCCCTCCGCTTTGGCGTCCTTGTCTTTGGCCTTGTCATCGTTTACGTTGTATCCCTTCTTCTTTTTGCTGAGCTTGCCTCCCATTTTTGGATCTCTGGCCTCTGAAACAGAAGAAGGAGAAAAAAAAAGAGAAATTAATTTGTGCTTATAATATGGGTCGAAAATGCGTCTCGTGAAGCTATAATTAAAGGGCGCACCAAAAACCCCAAAGACGATGGGTTTTCTATCGCTCATTCTCTTGTCATGTCTTCTTTTTTATAAAGTCACATGTGGATCATTAACCTTGTTACAGCTTCTACCTGCTGAGAAGATCTCAGTCAGTAGTAGGAGAGGAGCAGGCTGAAGTACTGAAAACACTTCATATTTCCAGTTTTTTCATACTTTTGGATCAGAAGGAACGAAGGAAGAAAAAGAAAGAAAGAAAGAAAGAAAGAAAGAAAGAGTGATATAATATCTTATAATGAATGTAAAATCTGACTCTATAAATTAACCACTCCTCCTCTAATTCAAACT
>NC_070589.1:33142659-33170159 GCF_027409825.1 Scomber japonicus
AATTCGAGCACCTTCAGCCAAAAACGCTGTTCCCAGAAACTGGTGGAGGCCAAACCGGAGCCAAAATTAATTAGAGTGAAATTGGACAAACATGATGAATGTTGCTCAGTGTGTTCCTCATTAACAGCTGCAACAAAAGCTCATAATATGTTTCAGCTATAGATGAATTATATATTAATACTGATGCTCTTATGTTTTAACCAGATGGGGATTTCTGGTCCTCTGAAATGAGGCCAACCAGGAAGTAACTTAGAGCTGCATTCTATCAAAAGGCCACCAGGGGGCGACCGTCTCTATACAAGTCAATGGAGAATTCACCAACTTCTCACTTGATTTCTAACCTCAGTAAACGTTTTCAAAATGTGTTTATGGTCTCAATCGCTAGTTTAAAGCCTTCTTCAATGCAGTATGATGTTCATTTGGGACATTTTGGCCTCCCTGATTTTATATGTGATGATAAAGCAGGGTATGCATTAGGGCGTGGCTACGTCCTGATTGACAGGTTGATTGACCAATGTCCTCGAGAACCAGCCCTCGTAACCATAGCAACCTCCCTGCCCCGCCCATGACCCCGCCTCATGCCCATATAAGTAGAATCCGTGTTTTTATTTTTCCCAGCATGCACCTGAAATTCTCAAAATGGCGCTGCCTAGATTAGAAACTATTGTCTTCCGAGCAGCAGTCCACAAACCAATGGGTGACGTCACGGATGTTACGTCCATTTCTTTTATACAGTCTATGGGTTTAACCACTTTGCTGCTGCAGTCAGAACAAACACATAGCAGCAGTGTTGGAGAGTAGAGCCTTAATGAGCTAAAAACACAAGATATTTCTATTAATAAACTACTTCTACGAAGCCTAACCTCTAACCTCAAGCTTCCTGTAAATCAACACTCAGGGCTTTAAACCTTCCTCTAAATGCTTTGTTTGCCACTTCCTCCTCGTGATGACCTCAGTTTGTGGTTTTAACTGTAAATCATGTGAAAAATAACCCAGAATCTAATTATAGACCTGGAAATGTTGCATGACGTGTCTTTAAAACAATGCATTATACCACTTATAGTTGACTTAACTCTTTAAACTCCAAGTTCCAACCAATATATCTGTATCTGTTTGTTATTGCAGTGTGCAGATGGATACTGTGGTGCATTTATTATCATTGGACACTTATATAGGCTTGTATACATAAGCCAAGAAAAGTATTCAGTATGCATTCAGAATAAGAGTTGCTCCCTTTATGTAGACACTGCTTCCTCTTAACTCATTAGCTGCCAGCCCTTTTCAGAGCAGAGACCTCCATACTACAAGCTGTTTTGGAGCATTTTGACCGATCTTTGAAGACCCACAGAATATTGTGTTCTATGACTATTGGCCCTTTTCCACTGCACGATTTAGTAACGGTACGGTACGGTACGGTACGACTCTACCCGCTTTGTGCCCTTTTCCACTGGGGGCCGGACCTGGGAACCGTTACGATTTTTCATACCTGTTTCAGAGGTGGTACTAACCGAGCCGAACTGATACTAAATTGTCACGTGAACGGCGCTGTCCATTGATTGGTCGAAGGCGATGTCGTCATACATGCGACGAAGCTCGGGGTCTTTAAATAATCACCCGCGTTAAAACACAAACACAGCGAGAACTCCGCCCATTCCAAGTAGTCCGACTAGTACCTCTTGGCAGTGGAAAAGGAACAGGGCCGGTTCTAAAAGTGGGTAGAGTCGTGCCGCGCTAAAGCGTACCGTACCGTACCGATTCTGCAGTGGAAAAGGGCCATATGTAAACACCAAAGGTACCAGAAGAAAGAGTGGACTCTCTTCTTTCAACAGGAACAGAAAGTGTGTTTCTACCCTTTTCCATAGTTTAGAAAACGACAGTAGAACATAGGCTGGTTTCGCCAAAAACACCAGCTTTTGACCAAAGCACTGAGAAAACGATGACAAGCAGAACAGTGACTTTGACGTTACTATTTTTTGCTTTAATGACTCCTCAAACATCTGAACTATTTATTGGACTATAGGGCCTGCTGACTTTAAACACTGATTTTTGCACTTTTGCATTTTGCTACTTTTGCACACAGCTGCCAACTCTTCTTCTTCTTTCTTCTTCTATCTTGTTATTTATGTGTACGAGTGTGTTGTGGTGCGAACTGTCAAATGAATTGCCCTCCATAATAAAGTTGTCTTGACTCTTGAATCTTGAATGTTTAGTTTGTCATTTCCAGCTCAGACTGTGAACTTCTTTTAAATCTCTACTTTCTCTCCAGATACAACATTTCTCTCTTTATCTAATCTCTGCTTTCTCTCTGCACATTTGTCACTGGTCAGATTTTTAATCCCTCTCTCCTGTCCCTCTGGTCAGGCAGATGGAGGTCTCCAGGAGGTCTTGGGGAGGAGGGGGAGGGGGGAGGAGGGGGGGGGGGGTCAGGGTAAATCCCAAGCCTGGCAGGTTCTGTCTTCCTGCCATCCAAGATGTGACACGTAAAAGGTTCTGTCCTTCCTCCCTCACTCCTTTCCTTCCTTCAT
The DNA here is from genome assembly GCF_027409825.1 of Scomber japonicus. Classification (NCBI taxonomy): domain Eukaryota; kingdom Metazoa; phylum Chordata; class Actinopteri; order Scombriformes; family Scombridae; genus Scomber; species Scomber japonicus. The sequence goes on from NC_070589.1 coordinate 33,145,185, forward strand.
TCTTCCTTCCTCCCTTCCATCCTTCCTTCATCGTCCCTTCCTTCCTTCTTCCTCCCTTCCTCCTTCCTTCTTCCTCCCTCCTTTCCTTTCTTCTCCCTCCTTTCCTTCCTTCATCCTCCCTTCCATCCTTTCTTTTTCCTCCCTTCCATCCTTCCTTCATCCTCCCTTCCATCCTTTCTTTTTCCTCCCGTCCTTCCTTCCTTCCTTCTTCCTCCCTTCCATCCTTCCTTCATCCTCCTTTCCGTTCTTCTTCCCCCTCCCTTCCTTCCTTCCTCCCTCCTTTCCTTGCTTCATCCTCCCTTCCTTCCTTCCTTCTTCCTCCCTTCCATCCTCCTTCATCCTCCCTTCCTTCCTCCTTCATCCTCCCTTCCTTCCTTCTTCTTCCTTCCTTCTTCCCGCCAGTAAATCCCCCCCTCCCCCCCCCCCCCCCCCCCCCCCCCCCCCCCCCCATTCTGGCAGGTTCTGTCTTCCTGCCATCCAAGATGTGACACGTAAAAGGTTAAAGCTGTCACCGGCCGGCTCCCCGTCCCGCTCGGACAGGCTCGCTGCGTCTCGGCGTCCGATGGAAAATCGAGCTGACAGCAGAAAGCAGGAAAAAGCTGCAGGAACGCTAATGACAGTTTGGTTTTGGGAGCGAGGAACCGGATCAGGAAGCTTATTTTAGATCTTGTCATGAAAAGCTATTTTTCGTCCAACATTTGCATAACATGAAGCTCTCACTGAGGCTCTTATTCTGTCTGCTGGGACCTGAAACCTTTCAAGTTACCTGCTGTCTCATATGGAGGGAAGAGGGAAGGAAGGAAGGAAGGAAAGAAGGAGGGAAGGACAGAAGAAGGAAGGAAGGAGGGAAGGAAAGAAGAAAGAAGGAGGGGAAGGAAGGAAGGAGGGAAGGAAAGAAGGAAGGGAGGAGGGAAGGACAAAAGGAAGGAAGGAAAGAAGGACAGAAGAAAGAAGGAAGGAGGGAAGGCAAGGAAGGAAAGAAGGACAGAAGGAAGGAGGGAAGGACAGAAGAAAGAAGGAAGGAAGGAGGGAGGGAAGGAAAGAAAGACAGAAGGAAGGAGGGAAGGACAGAAGAAAGAAGGAAGGGGGGAAGAAGGAAGAACCGAAGGAAGGAGGGAAGAAGCAAGGAAGGAGGGAAGGAAAGAAGAAAGAAGGAGGGGAAGGAAGGAAGGAGGGAAGGAAAGAAGGAAGGGAGGAGGGAAGGACAAAAGGAAGGAAGGAAAGAAGGAAGGAAGGAGGGAAGGCAAGGAAGGAAAGAAGGACAGAAGGAAGGAGGGAAGGACAGAAGAAAGAAGGAAGGGGGGAAGAAGGAAGAACCGAAGGAAGGAAGGAAGGAAGGAGGGAAGGACAGAAGAAGGAAGGAAGGAAGGAGGGAGGGAAGGAAAGAAGGCAAAGAAGGAAGGAAGGAAGGAGGGAGGGAAGGAAAGAAGGCAAGGAAGGAAAGAAAGACAGAAGGAAGGAGGGAAGAACAGAAGGAAGGAAGGAGGGAGGGAGGGAAGGAAAGAAGGCAAGGAAGGAAAGAAAGAGAAGGAAGGAGGGAAGAACAGAAGGAAGGAAGAAAGGAGGGAGGGAAGGAAAGAAGGCAAGGAAGGAAAGAAAGACAGAAGGAAGGAGGGAAGGACAGAAGAAGGAAGGGAGGAAAGAAGGACAGAAGAAAGGAAGGAAGGAGGGAGGGAAGGAAGGAAAGAAGTGAGGCTCTTATTCTGTCTGCTGGGACCTGAAACCTTTCAAGTTACCTGCTGTCTCATATGGAGGGAAGAGGGAAGGAAGGAAGGAAGGAAAGAAGGAAGGGAGGAGGGAAGGACAAAAGGAAGGAAGGAAAGAAGGACAGAAGAAAGAAGGAAGGGGGGAAGAAGGAAGAACCGAAGGAAGGGGGGAAGAAGGAAGAACCGAAGGAAGGAGGGAAGGACAGAAGAAGGAAGGAAGGAAGGAGGGAGGGAAGGAAAGAAGGCAAGGAAGGAAAGAAAGACAGAAGGAAGGAGGGAAGAACAGAAGGAAGGAAGGAGGGAGGGAAGGAAAGAAGGCAAGGAAGGAAAGAAAGACAGAAGGAAGGAGGGAAGAACAGAAGGAAGGAAGAAAGGAGGGAGGGAAGGAAAGAAGGCAAGGAAGGAAAGAAAGACAGAAGGAAGGAGGGAAGAACAGAAGGAAGGAAGAAAGGAGGGAGGGAAGGAAAGAAGGCAAGGAAGGAAAGAAAGACAGAAGGAAGGAGGGAAGGACAGAAGAAGGAAGGGAGGAAAGAAGGACAGAAGAAAGGAAGGAAGGAGGGAGGGAAGGAAGGAAAGAAGTGAGGCTCTTATTCTGTCTGCTGGGACCTGAAACCTTTCAAGTTACCTGCTGTCTCATATTCAGACTCACGAGGAAGGAAGGAGGGAAGGAAAGGAGGAAGGAAAGGAAGGAAGGAAAGAAGGACAAGTTACCTGCTGTCTCATTTTCAGACTCACATGTTCGACTGATTCTAAACCTGCTGTTGGATCTTGTTTTGCAGGAAGGAAGGGAGGAAAGGAGGAAGGAAGGAAGGAAGGAAGGACTGCATTTTGTCTTTCTACTAACTGTTACTGCTACAGTTTTTATGTAATTAAAGAAAGAAGGGAGGAAGGAAGGGAGGAAAGGAGGAAGGAAGGAAAGGAAGAAGGACAGAAGGAAGGGAGGAAGAAAAGGAATGGAAGGAAGGAGGGAAGGAAAGACAGTACGAAGGAAGGAAGGAAGGAAACAAGGGAGGGAGGAGGGAAGGAAGGAAAGAAGGACAAAAGAAGGAAGGGAAGGAAGGAAAGAAGAACAGAAGGAAGGAGGGAAGGACAGAAGAAGGAAGGATGGAAGGAAGGAAGGAAAGAAGCACAGAAGGAAGGAAGGAGAGAAGGACAGAAGAAAGAAGGAGGGGAAGGAAGGAAGGAAGGACAGAAGACAGAAGAAGGAAGGAGGGAAGGACAGAAGGAAGGAGGGAAGGACAGAAGAAGGAATGAAGGAATGTCTTTCTACTAACTGTTACAGTCTTTATGTATTTGTCTTTATCTTCTTCTTTCTTTCATTTTCTCGTTTGAACTCATTTAAAAATGAGCCGACTGAAGCCACAAAGAGGAAATGATGATAAATGATTCATCGGCTGGCTTACATATTTTGACAAATGATTAATTGTTTAAAGCTTGTCCATGATAGTAAACTCAACTTCTGGGAATATTTGTCACCATTTTTCACTATTTCCTGGCATTTTACACACTGAACAATCATTTATTAAACTTGTGAACTCTGCTCGGACTTCAGTGTTTTCCTATAATCAGGAAGATCTTGTGTTGGAGTCTCCAATTGTCCTTTTTGGAAGACAACTTCAAAGACTTCCTCCTCTACCTTTGTATCAGTTAGAGTATTTTGCAAGAACATTTCAGAGGTTTAGTTTCTTCTGTGGTTCAGGAGTCATTTTAATCTGATGTCATTTTAGGTGGAAGAGATTAAAGATGACTATCAGGAAGCTTATTTTAGATCTTGTCATGAAAAGCTTTTTTTTCGTCCAACATTTGCATAACATGAAGCTCTCACTGAGGCTCTTATTCTGTCTGCTGGGACCTGAAACCTTTCAAGTTACCTGCTGTCTCATATTCAGACTCACATGTTCGACTGATTCTAAACCTGCTGTTGGATCTTGTTTTGCAGGAAGGAAGGGAGGAAAGGAGGAAGGAAGGAAGGAAGGACTGCATTTCGTCTTTCTACTAACTGTTACTGTTACAGTTTTTATGTAATTGTCTTTATCTTCTTTTTTTGTTTTCTCGTTTGAACTCATTTAACCCTCCTCTTGTCCTCGAGTCAAGGAAGAAAGAAGGAAGGAAGGAAAGGAGGGAGGAAAGGAGAAAGGAGGAAGGGAGGAAGGAAAGGAAGGAAGGATATATGTGGTTCAGGAGTCATTTTAATCTGATGTCATTTTAGGTGGAAGAGATTAAAGACGACTATCAGACCTCCTGATAATGAAAGTAATGGTTGCTTTCCTTCCCACAGTTCTGCTATAATGGAACAACATGACCTCACTGTTGATACTGGCCTTTAAAAACATCCACTTGACTCAAAATTCAAACTTCTAAAAATACGATTTTTCTTCCCAGTTCTTCAAAACGTTGAAATTTCAGCGATACGCTAATTCTTCACCGGTCTCTGACAGCTGAAAGTATCTCCTTCCTCCCTCCTTTCCTTCCTTCTTCCTTCTTCCTCCCTTCCTTCATCCTCTCTCCCTTCTTCCTCCCTCCCTTCCATCCTTCCTTCATCCTCCCTTCCTTCCTTCCTTCCTTCCTTCCTTCCTTCCTTCATTACTCCCTCCTTTCCTTCCTTCTTCCTTCCTTCTTCCTCCCTTCCTTTATCCGCCCTCCCTTCCATCCTCCCTTCCTTCTCCCTCCCCTCCATCCTTTCTTCATCCTCCCTTCCTTCCTTCCTTCCTTCCTTCCTTCCTTCCTTCCTTCATTACTCCCTCCTTTCCTTCCTTCTTCCTTCCTCCTCCCTCCCTTCCATCCTCCCTCCCTTCCTTTCTTACTCCCTTCCATCCTTCCTCCTTCCTTCCTTCTTCCCTCCTTTCCTTCCTTCCTTCTCCCTCCCTTCCATCCTTCCTCCTTCCTCCCTTCCTTCCTTCTTCCCTCCTTTCCTTCCTTCCTCCCTTCCTTTCTTCCTCCTTCCTCCCTTCCTTCCTTCTTTCCTCCTTTTTTTCCTTCCTTCTCCCTTCCTCCCTTCCTTCCATCCTTCCTCCTTTCCTTCCTTCCATCCTTCCTCCTTTCCTTCCTTCCTTCTCCCTCCCTTCCATCCTTCCTCCCTTCCTTCCATCCTTCCTCCTTTCCTTCCTTCCATCCTTCCTCCTTTCCTTCCTTCCTTCTCCCTCCCTTCCATCCTTCCTCCCTTCCTTCCATCCTTCCTCCTTTCCTTCCTTCCATCCTTCCTCCTTTCCTTCCTTCCTTCTCCCTCCCTTCCATCCTTCCTCCCTTCCTTCCTTGACTCGAGGACAACAGGAGGGTTATAGCTTGCCTCTTCTCTGTGAAGCTTTGTAGCATCCATCTTCCAAATTTCTTTTCCCGTCTCCTTTTCGTTCGTTTGTTTCAAAATTCAAACATCTAAAATTACAATTTTTCTTCCCAGTTCTTCAAAACGTTGAAATTTCAGCGATACGCTAATTTCTCACCGGTCTTTGACAGCTGAAAGTATCTCCACTTGTGTTCAAGCCGGCGGCTAAAACCAACAGAGTGTCTCCTCTTGTGTCACACTGACCTCAGTTATCAGTCTGCTCCGGAGCTGATTTACAGCCACAACACAACAGACGGCTTCAGACGGGCGGAGGGAGGTTCAGACAGTCAGACAGTCAGTGAGTCAGTGAGTCAGAGCTCTGTGGCTTCGCTCTCTGTCTCCATACCTTTCATGCATCTTTATTAGCCTCCTGCAACCCTGCGTCCTCATACATTACATTTTGGGTTTGCTGGACCTTAAACTTCATTCTGCTTCACTTTGACCTGTTGACCTCGGTCGTGCATGCTTTTTTCTGCCACCTAGTGGTCGTAAAAGCACAATGCAGTGTAATAATCAGTGTAGAAATTAGATGGCAGGCATCTTGGCCAAGTCAATTAACAGCTGCTCTCCAGATAAAAATGGACCAGGTGCAAAATCTTAACAAATTTTATGGTTGAAACTTGTTAATTTATGTTAAATAATGTTTGTAGTTTGATATGCTATATAAATCTCTACAGATTAGACTAATTTTAGCAACAGCAACAAGCTACAACAAAGACTTAACCTCCTGCAACCCTGCGTCCTCATATGTGGACATTACATTTTGGGTTTGCTGGACCTTAAACTTCATTCTGCTTCACTTTGACCTGTTGACCTCGGTCGTGCATGCTTTTTTCTGCCACCTAGTGGTCGCAAAAGCACAGTGCAGTGTAATAATCAGTGTAGAAATTAGATGACAGGCATCTTGGACAAGTCAATTAACAGCCGACCTCCAGATAAAAATGGACCAAATGCAAAATCTTAACAAGTTTTATGGTTGAAACTTAATGTTTGTAGTTACATGCTGTACAAATCTCTACAGATTAGACTAATTTTAGCAACAGCAACAAGCTACGACAAAGACTTAACCTCCTGCAATCCTGCATCCTCATATGTGGACATTACATTTTGGGTTTGCTGGACCTTATACTTCATTCTGCTTCACTTTGACCTGTTGATCTCGTTCGTGCATGCTTCTTTCTGCCACCTAGTGGTTGTAAAAGCACAGTGCAGTGTTATAATCAGTGCAGGATGATAACCAGTGTAGAAATTAGATGGCAGGCATCTTGGCCAAGTCAAAAGTGGACCAGGTACAAATGCTTATCAAATTTTATAGTTGAAACTTATACAACTCTCTACAGATTAGACTAATTTTACCAAGAAGCAACAAGCTACGACACTGCTTACCACACCCGTTTGCAAAGACTTAACCTCCTGTAACTCTGCGTCCTCATATGTGGACATTACAGTTGGGGTTTGCTAGACCTTAAACTTCATTCTGCTAAACTTTGACCTGTTGACCTCGTTCGTGCATGCTTTTCTGTGCCACCTAGTTGGGACCTTATTATCATTCGTGCAAAGAGAAGATGAAAATGTTTTATACACTGATAAAATAATTGTGTTATACAGTAAATTAAACCCAGCTCCTGTTAATCCCAAATATCTAGAAGAAATTCAAAATGCATACCAGACAATAGCTCAGGTCTTTGAGGTTAGAAGGAGCCTCAAAAAATCAACAGAATCATCAAAATGAGTGTCTGATTTCAACCCTCGATGATTCTCGTACCGTTAAACTGAAACTGGAACTTCAAGAAGCTTCACACAGTCGACTGCTGTTCTACACGGAAGACTTCCTACAGTATTTAATATATAACCTAAAACCAGCCAGTGTGCTCCTACATGAATGTAACTACAAGCATCATTTATAACACGGGCCTGAGCACTTCCTCTCTCGCTGCCATCCAGCTGGCTGATTTAAGGCGAGTGCAGGAAGCTGAGCGGACAGGCTGGGAAACTGGAGCAGAAAATCTGGTCCACACACACACACACACACACACACACACACACACACACACACATACACACACACACACATACACACACACATACACACACACACATAAATAAAAAAACCCAACCCTAACACCGACACTGAGTTTGAAGGAAAAAGAGAGGAGCAAAGGATTCTGGGTAAGTTGGGTGTCTGATTTGAAATGTTCAAGTATCCGAGATGACAGATTGGTCTCCATGACGACGGTTTTATAAAAAAAAAAGGAGGCGAGATTCTCACATTGTGCCGGGTCTTTGTGATTTTTTTTTTTTTTTTCCCACAGCAGTGCGCTATTTTAAATCTCAGCTTGGCAAGACTTACGACATCAGAGCCAAAGATGATGCAAAAGTATTTTCTCTCCCACCGTTTCCCGTTTCCCACCACCATATTCCACACTTTCACTCCAGACCCCCCGAAAATGTGAAATATCCAGGAGAACAGTAGCAGCAGCATCATCGGTGCAGCTGAGTGTAGAGCAGAGGAGTCAAACTCATTTTCATTCAAGGGCCACATACAGACCAATTTGATCTCAGGTGGGCCGGATCATTAAAAAGATGGAAGGAAGGAAGGAAGGAAGGAAACAAGGATGGAAAGAAGGGAAAAGTGATAGGAAGGAAAGACAAAAGGAAGGAAGGACGGAAGAAAGGCAAAGGGATTAGGAAGGAGGGAAGGAAAGGAAGAAAGGAAAAGAAAATGAAGGAAAGGTGGAAGGAAGGAAGGTAGGATGGAAGGAAACAAAGAAGGAAAGAAGTAAGAAAGGGAAGAAGGAAGTGGTTTAATGGGGAGGATATAACTTCTGTTTTTTGTTTTTTTTTAAATTAGTTAATTTTTTATTCCTTGGCTTTCAACCCAGCATGAGACTCTGCTCCTGTTTAAGTGTTTTATGGTTTGTTTGTTTTTAATTATTGTTTTATTGTTTTTAATTTTATTGTTTTATAATTACAATTATTTTAGTATTTATTTCCTGTTAACTGTTTTATGTTTCCTGTGTTGTTTTATCTATTTATGTACAGCACTTTGTTTCAGCTGTGGTTGTTTTAAAGTGCTTTATAAATAAAGTTGAGTTGAGTTGAGTTTTATTTTTTTTTATTTTTTTATTTTATTTTAGCATTTATTTAGTTATTTTGGATTTGGAGAGGGTGTTATTGCCACTTTGAGCCACACTACATTCCAGTAGGTGGCGGTAATGCACCAATTCGTTGTTTGCCAACCGCCATTAAACAGAAGAAGAAGAAGAAGAAGAAGCAGAATATGGTTTGTTCCGTGTGTGTTACGTTACCTGTTGGACTAAATACATTACAGTATTTCGATTTTATGGAAACGGATTTCATATTTCATCAGAATGGATACTTGGCGAGCTGTACAGAAAGTCCTGAGTCATAAGATGATCGTTGTGGATAAAGAGAAGACTTTGAAGGTATGTAGCATTATAGCTGTTAGCTTACTTTAGCTAAGTGGCTAGCCGAGCTAACCGCTAATACTATTACGGCTGTGAGCAACTATATAACTCATGAGTGGTCTTGAATGAATCAGGAGAATCTAAGCTTTCTAACAATGTACGGCATGAATATATATGTTTAAGGGTTGGTGTTTAAAACATTCAGAGGAACTTGCGGCTACCTCCTAACATCCGTCCCGTCCCGTTGACGGAACAGCGTGTTTTAACGATCCTTCATGTTGGCTGAAACAGACAAGTCATCCTCAAACATGATGAAACCAGACTGAAGTTTGGCCTTCAGTTAGTCTTCTCTAATGTTTATGTGGCTTTGAGGATGTTCCTCACGGTGCTGGTGACAAACTGTGAGGGAGAGCGCTCATTTTCTCATTTGGGGAGAATCAGAAATGAGCCGGAAGTCCTTTTATCATTACTGGCAACAGAGTCTGAACCTGTCAGAGACCTGGACTTTAGTGATGCTGTGGAGGAGTTTGCTAGGAGAAAGGTCATTGTATAAGGGAACTACTCTAGTGTGTGTGTGTGTGTGTGTGTGTGTGTGTGTGTGTGTTAGTGTGTTAGTGTTAATGTGCATTGTGTTTTTTTATGACTCTGAAAACATTTGTTGTTGGGATGTTTGATATTGTGGAGATTCTAAAAACAGGTTGTTTGCTGTTCTTTGAAGTGTTTCTGCATATCTGAGTGTTTTGATAATACACACACACACACACACACACACACACACACACACACACACTGCATGTGCTGAGAGTCTGGTGTTGAATTTATCAGTCAGTGTGAATCCTGTGCAAGTACAACTACTACATCCACACTTAGTAAACTAGTTGTCTGTTGTGTTGGTGCACATACAAGTGTGTGTGTGTGTGTGTGTGTGTGTGTGTGTGTGTGTGTGAGGGCCTCTGAATTCTTGGCTATCTGTATGTCTATTTATCATTATATAAATATGTACATAAAGTGTTGTAGCTCTATTCAAACTCTGCATTCTTCCCTTCCTTCCTCCCTCCCTCCCTCCCTCCTTCCATCTTTCCTCTGTCCTTCCTTTCCTTCTTCCCTTCCTTCTTTCCCTCCTTCCTACCTCCCTCCTTTCCTTCCTTCCTCCCTTTCTTCTTTCCTCTGTCCTTCTATCCTTCCTACCTTCCTTCCATCTTTCCTCTGTCCTTCCTTTCCTTCTTCCCTTCCTTCTTTCCCTCCTTCCTACCTCCCTTCCTTCTTCCTTCCTTCTTCCCTGACTCGAGGAGGGTTAAATCTCAGTTTAATTAGATTGAACAGCAGACCTCGGCTGACTTGGGGAAATCCATGTTTGCTTCAAACGTCAAAGTTCCTAAACTTGAGTTGAATTTATGGAGAAACGCTGCCTGCAAGTCAAAAGTCAGGGAACAGAGTGGACTCATCCTTAAAGAGACAGGAGCTGAACTGAGCGGCTGCTTAAAGGACCAGTAGATGATAAATAAGGATTTTTTTTAACTGGAAATCATTCAAAGATATTCCAGTAGAGACTCAGAATATAAATAGAAGCTGGAAATATGCAGAATATGTGTCTGCTGTAACCATGACGATGACATTAGCCCTGAACTCAAAGTACAGCTGAGGAATGCATTTTTGATCATAAACCAACTGGACTAATTAAAGTTTTAAAGGTGATGATGTCACTAGATGAACAGTCAAAGGGGTCACATGATCAACACTGAGCTGCTAGTGAACACAGACTGTATAAAAGAAACAGACGTAACATCTGTGACGTCACCCATTGGTTTGTGGACTGCTGCTCGGAAGCCAATAGTTTCTAATCTAGGCAGCGCCATCTTGAAAATTTCAGGTGCATGCTGGGAAAGATAAAAACACGGATTCTACTTATATGGGCATGAGGCGGAGCCATGGGCGGAGTGGGGGAGGTTGCTATGGTTGCGAGGACTGGATCTCGAGGACATTGGTCAATCAACCTGTCAATCAGGACGTAGCCACGCCCTAATGCATACCCTGCTTTATCGTCACATATAAAATCAGGGAGGCCAAAATGTCCCAAATGAACATCATACTGCATTGAAGAAGGCTTTAAACTAGCGATTGAGACCATAAACACGTTTTGAAAACGTTTACTGAGGTTAGAAATCAAGTGAGAAGTTGGTGAATTCTCCATTGACTTGTATAGAGACGGTCGCCCCCTGGTGGCCTTTTGATAGAATGCAGCTCTAAGTTACTTCCTGGTTGGCCTCATTTCAGAGGACCAGAGCTCCCCACCTGCTAGTGAACTGGTCAGACTGAAGGAATGCTTGTTATTTAAGTCTTACAGAAAAAAGCTGCAGCTGAGATTTGGGATCATTATCTGAGTTTTATTGTATTTATTTGGCTTGTGTTTAAGTGTGTATTTATAGTATAACTTTATTTTTTGAACAATGAACCTGCTAGCTTAGCTTGTTTTGGATTTCGTCTCGAAGCTGAACAGTCTAATTACCCAGAGTACACACACACACAGGCTGCTGCTTATATTGGCCTCAGGCTGAAAACACACATGCACACACACACACACATGCACACACACACACACACACACACACACACACACACACACACACACACAGAAACAGCCCTGTGCATTAAAAAAAACCTTAAACACACACTGAAGCATGAATAAACACACACACACACACACACACACACACACACAGAAACAGCCCTGTGCATTAAAAAAAACCTTAAACACACACTGAAGCATGAATAAACACACGCTCACACACTCACACACACATTTACGTACACACACACACACACACACACTCATTGGTGTTTAGAGGATCAATTCTCTAATTGACGGAGCTTGAGGAACCTCCTGGGCTGGAGATGGTTATTGATCAGCTGGCTGCGGCCACAGAGAGCCGCTGTGTGTTCAGCTGCTGCTTACGAGTCAGAGGACGACTCGGCAGAGATGAAAGCCAACCACAGACTGAGACGTTTTATTACTGAATACAAAAATCACTCTGAACACTTTGTCGGGGGTGTATGTGTGTGTGTGGGGGGGGGGGGGGTAGGTAGGGAGGAAGGAAGGGTGGAAGGATGTAGGGAGGAAGGAAGGGAGAACGAAGGAAGGAAGGATGGAAGAAGGAAGGAAGGAGGAAAGTAGGTAGGGAGGAAGGAAGGGTGGAAGGGAAGGAAGGAAGGACGTAGGGAGGAAGGAAGGGAGAATGAAGGAAGGATGGAAGAAGGAAGGAAGGAGGAAAGTAGGTAGGGAGGAAGGAAGGGAGAATGAAGGAAGGAAAGGAGGAAGAAGGATGGAAGGGAGGAAGGAGGGAAGGGAGAAAGAAGGAAGGAAAGGAGGAAGAAGGAAGGAATGAAGGACAGAAGGAAGGCAGGAAGGGAAGGAAAGGAAAGAAGGACAGAAGGAAGGGAAAGAAAGGAAAGAAGGACAGAAGGAAGGAGGGAAGGAATGAAGGACAGCAGCAGACAAAACCGAACAGAGAAGTGAAAGGGATGAGGTCCATCTCTGAGGATTCAGTGGCATTTCACTCTCTGCCTCTCTGCTCCTCAGACGCTCACATGACCTCCGTGTCTGCAGAGCTAACAGCCCACACTCTGCTTACACAACGTCTCAGTTAATATCTGCACTCAACACTTTCTATATATTCAATTATTGATTTTACAAAACACAAAATATACTGTAGTCAGTTTTTATTTAACCCATTGTACGTCACACCATGAAAGTGCTATTTATAAAAATGATGATTATCTTCTTTCTTTTTCCTTCCTCTTTGAGGCCATGACAACATAAAACTCTTATTGAGCCTAATTGTGATGTTTCTCAGATCTCATTTGTTCTAAACATTTTATTAAAAACATGTTAGAGACTCATTCTGTTTGTGTGCAAGATGAAAAAAATGAAACTCAACTTTAAAAAATGTCTCCAGCAGGATCTCTGATGTCAGCAGTGATTTGTGTTATTCTTCCTTTATATACTAGCACAACCTGTATCTATAGCAACCATAGAACAACCTGTATCTATAGCAACCATAGAACAACCTGTATCTATAGCAACCATAGAACAACCTGTATCTATAGCAACCATAGAACAACCTGTATCTATAGCAACCATAGAACAACCTGTATCTATAGCAACCATAGAACAACCTGTATCTATAGCAACCATAGCACAACCTGTATCTATAGCAACCATAACCCAACTTGTATCTATAGCAACCATAGCACAACCTGTATCTATAGCGACCATAGCACAACCTGCATCTATAGCGACCATAGCACAACCCGTATCTATAGCGACCATAGCACAACCCGTATCTATAGCGACCATAGCACAACCCGTATCTATAGCGACCATAGCACAACCCGTATCTATAGCGACCATAGCACAACCTGTATCTATAGCAACCATAGCACAACCTGTGTCTATAGCAACCATAGAATAACCTGTATCTATAGCAACCATAGCACAACCTGTATCTATAGCAACCATAACACAACCTGTATCTATAGCAACCATAGAACAACTTGTATCTATAGCAAACCATAGAACAACCTGTATCTATAGCAACCATAACACAACCTGTATCTATAGCAACCATAACACAACCTGTATCTATAGCAACCATAGAACAACCTGTATCTATAGCAACCATAGAACAACCTGTATCTATAGCAACCATAACACAACCTGTATCTATAGCAACCATAGAACAACCTGTATCTATAGCATCCATAGAACAACCTGTATCTATAGCAACCATGGAACAACCTGTATCTATAGCAACCATAGCACAACCTGTATCTATAGCAACCATAGAACAACCTGTATCTATAGCAACCATAGAACAACCTCTATCTATAGCAACCTGTATAGCAGGTTGCTATAGATAGCAACCATAACACAACCTGTATCTATAGCAACCATGACACAACCTGTATCTATAGCAACCATGACACAACCTGTATCTATAGCAACCATAGAACAACCTGTATCTATAGCAACAATGGAACAACCTGTATCTATAGCAACAATGGAACAACCTGTATCTATAGCAACCATAGCACAACCTGTATCTATAGCAACCATGGAACAACCTGTATCTATAGCAACCATAGCACAACCTGTATCTATAGCAACCATAGCACAACCTGTATCTATAGCAACCATAGAACAACCTCTATCTATAGCAACCATAGCACAACCTGTATCTATAGCAACCATGGCACAACCTGTATCTATAGCAACCACACTGGCTCGAGAGAAGACCTTTCATTTAATTTGTCGAATACCAAACCATCAAATAGATAAGTGGCAGGAGAAGTAAAGAAGAAACAGTGCAGTCATAATATGTTGGGAATAAATATCAGAATCAGGACTGAAGATAAATCCTGTCAGCTTGTTTCATTAATGAACAAAGTTAGTTCTCTGTTTTTGATATTTCTGACATCTCATCTTGATTTATTCTAGAAACGACTCCTATACTAAAGTCATAAAAGGAATATTTCATCTCCGTTCTCGCCGCAGCCTGTAATACTTTTGTCATTCCATCTCGATTTATTGTGAAGTGGAGCGAAGCCTCTGGCCTCGTTCCTGCTGCAAAAATGTTGAAAAAGATTTTTGTTGTTTTCTGACACATCCAGGTCAGGCTTTCAGGCTGCGTTAAGTGATGAAACAGGTGCCATCAAACTTCAGTAAAAAATACCCACAATTCACTGCATTACAGACATTTGCACCAATCGACAGCAGCTGATGTAACTGAGGTTGTGTCGGCTGATCGTTACACCTCGAAGTAAAGCATTTAAATAAAAAGAACAATTATGAATGTAAAGGTTTTTTCAGAGCTGGGTTTGGTGTCCTGTGATGATCTACATCAGAGGTGTCAGCCAAATTTGATCTCGTGTGGGCCGGACCAAATAAAAAGATGGAAGGGAGGAAGGAAACAAGGATGGAAAGAAAGGAAAAGTGATAGGAAGGAAAGACAAAAGGAAGGAAGGAAGGAAGAAAGGAAAAGGGATTAGGAAGGAGGGAAGGAAGGAAAGACAAAAGGAAGGAAGGAAGGAAGGAAGCAAGAGGTATTAGGAAGGAAAGGAAGGAAAAGAAGACAAGAAAGGAAGGAAGCAAATGCCTCCATGTTTAAATTACTACTCTATCAAAAATAATTAGTAATTTAAATTTGGCTCAGCATTGCACCAGATCTTTAAAAAAAGGTACAGCCATAATTTGAGCTATAAATCATAAATGTTTGTTTTACAGCATCAAAAACTGAAATTAGAAGCTTCATGTCTGTTTTCTGCATATTTGAAATTGATAAATCACAAATGTGATGGCCACTACATTTTTTAGATGTCTTAATGTGTTGCCCTGACAACCGACAATAAACAACACGGACACAGTGAAAAGATTGATGTGAATTTGGCAGCTTTATATAAAAAAAGGATCAAGTTCAGCAGCCAACTGTAAAGCTCCTGCATGACAGCTGCACTCGAACGCACCATCATACCTGGCCTGCTCTTTGGTTACGTGTACAGACAGTATAGATCCCATCAATGCTGCGGCTAATGTGACTGATTGGACTTGTCAGTCGGCTGCCTCGGCTCTGTATTCTCAGACGTATAAGAGTCCAGAGACAAAGGCAGCCGCTCGCCAACGAACCCCAAGGCCTGTCTGATATTTACAACGTCCCGAACCTGCTGCGGCTGCTGAAAGCATCAACACAGACCAGACAGCTGCGTCCGACCGGTCCGCCTCAGAGAAGCTCTGTCTGTCTGTGGGTTTGTTGTCTTGGCTTGACTCATGACTTTGATGGTTTTCTAATTGAATAAACATCTTTCATACTCATAACTCACCGACCGATGCCGACACGGCCGCGCCTAGACAGTCAACAGGTGTTCAGATGGAGAGCCTCAGGTGGGTGAAGCTTCATAATGGATGAACTGGGAGCTAGATGGCCTACAGGGACTGAGCTTCGGGGTGTATCCATGTGAACATGACCCGACTCGCCCAGCAGGTCCTCTGAGTGCGTGACGCAAAGCTAATGAAGTCTAATAGCTGTCGCAGCCTGTTGTTGGAGTTGAATCTGATGGAGCTAACGACGAGCTAAACTGTGCACTTAACTAGTGTTGTAGTACTCGAGATCGGTCTCAAGACCATTTTTTGAGGTTCTTGGTCTTGTCTCAGGTTTTTTTAATGAGACCGGTCAAGACCACCGCTAATAGGCTTTTTGTCCATGCCTTACTGATAAGAGTGAAAAAGGAGCCTCTCAAAAACAGCTAATAACTTTTTCAAGAAGTGAAACACAACAAGTTTGCTAAGATTTGTTTCATTCATCGTGCTGCTCTGAAAACAACGGAGCAAAGATCGTTTTTGTCGTCGCATTTATTTAAAAGCAAAATTAAATAAAAAGAAAACTCATATTTTGATGTTTTGTTATGATTTTCCTTTGATATATATATATATATATATATATATATATATATATATGGTCTTGGATAGGCATGGGATGATAACCGTGTTCAAGGTAAACCGCGATTTGAAAAAGCCACGATAACCGAAACTGCCAAATTTTGTATGAGCTGTTTCTAGTCTGGTCAAAGACAGGAAGTGCAGGTCAGAAATCCCTCAGGTGGAGCAGCTGCAGCGTAGAGTATCACGACCCCTCACACTGTCATTCCAGATTCAGGTTAAATTAACACGTCTGTCTTTTTTTTTTCTTCCTTTTAGGAACATTTTAGAGCTGGAATCACAATACCGCCATACCGTGAAACCATGAAACCGTGATATTTTTGCTTATTGGTTATCATACCACCACAATCTCATACCGGCCCATGTCTAGTCTTGGGCTTATCTCAGTCTCGACCTCTAAAAGTCTTGGTCTCGGTTTCTGACATGACACTGCATGACCGATCAACATGCTGCATTCAAGCTCAAAGTCTACTAGGTGCTTTTGTAGTTTGGGGTCAAAATCATCTCAGATCAACCCCAAAGAAGTACAAACCATTCGCTTCTCTCTACCAGACTTTAACTATCTCCAACATTTTATTTATTCAATTTTAGTCCAGTATGGTAAAGTTCTTCCTCAGTTGGGACTTTGCTGTCTTCTTTCTTTTTTCTCTCAGGCTGTTTTAGAAGACAGCTGAGGCACCGTGACATTTTAAATACCTCGATGTCAGAAGATAAAAAATGTCAAATAAACTCTTCTGGATTCATTACAGCGAAGAACCTGGACAGAGTAAATGAATGTGTCTCCAGCTTCACACTTCAACATGACATTTATGAGTGTGTAAATAAAGTTTATTGTAACTTTACTCTGGTCACAAGACTCGGAGAGCTTTTTAAAATGTCATGCTTTATCTATAAACCACTTCACACCCACAGTAAGACCGTGTTTGGGAGAGGCATCGCTGCATAACTCACATTGATTTGACTTTTCAGCCTCTTTCAAACAACAGAAGATGTGAAATGAGACCTTAATGATTTAACAGTTAGGAGAGCAGTGAGGGGCTTTCAGAGATGATGAATGTCTTCAATACACCATCAGAAATATGCAGCGCGACATATTGACTTTTGAGTTCTTTGTGAATCACTTGAATGCCACAAATCGACCTGCCATTGAACTTCAAACGGCACATTCCTGCTGGATGTGGCGGCTCGTATAGATCCACGCTGGGCCTGAACAAAAACATCGTACCAGGGGTCAACTCTTGGTCTCCGAAGCTTTGTGATTTCAAGGCAAGAGTTCAGGTGTGTGTGTTTTTTGTGTTTTTTGCTCCAGTTCCTCACACCTGATCCAGATCATGCTGATTGCCAAGACTATATGTAGGTATTCCAGAGCAGAGCTGGTAGTAATGAGGAAGGTAGTGCTAGGTTAGAAATCATCTAGAATCATTGGCTGTGTTCAAAACCGCATACTACATACTTCTATACTACATACTTCTATACTACATACTACTATACTACATACTTCTATACTACATACTACATACTTCCATACTACATACTTCTATACTACATACTTCCATACTACATACTACTATACTACATACTTCCATACTACATACTTCTATACTACATACTACTATACTACATACTACATACTTCTATACTACATACTTCTATACTACATACTACATACTTCTATACTACATACTTCTATACTACATACTTCTATACTACATACTTCTATACTACAATACTACATACTTCTACACTACATACTTCTATACTACATACTACATACTTCTATACTACATACTTCTATACTACATACTTCTATACTACATACTTCTATAATACACACTACATACTTCTATACTACATACTTCTATACTACATACTACTATACTTCTATACTACATACTTCTATAATACACACTACATACTTCTATACTACATACTACATACTTCTATACTACATACTTCTATACTACATACTACATACTTCTATACTACATACTTCTATACTACATACTACATACTTCTATACTACATATTACATACTTCTATACTACATACTTCTATACTACATATTACATATTTCTATACTACATACTACACACTTCTATACTACATACTACATACTTCTATACTACATACTTCTGTACTACATACTACATACTTATATACTACATACTACTATACTACATACTTCTATACTGCATACTACATACTTCTATACTACATACTACATACTTCTATTCTACATATTACATACTTCTATACTACATACTTCTATACTACATATTACATACTTCTGTACTACATACTACATACTTCTATACTACATACTTCTATACTACATACTTCTATACTACATACTACATACTTCTATACTACATACTTCTATACTACATACTACATACTTCTATACTACATACTTCTATACTGCATACTACATACTTCTATACTACATACTTCTTTACTACATACTACATACTTCTATACTACATACTTCTATACTACATACTACATACTTCTATACTACATACTACATACTTCTATACTACATATTACATACTTCTATACTACATACTTCTATACTACATACTTCTATACTACATACTTCTATACTACATACTACATACTTCTGTACTACATACTTCTGTACTACATACTACATACTTCTATACTACATACTACATACTTCTATACTACATACTTCTATACTACATACTTCTATACTACATACTTCTATACTACATACTAAAGGACCAGATAGTAAGCAGACCGTTTACACTGTAGTAAACTACACGATTACCCACAATGCATTTCATTGTACCCGCCCCATGTGTTGAGGCTACAGTCCTCGCTGCAGGCGACCCCGGTTTGAATCCCGCACCGAGCGGTCCTATCCTGCATGTCATTCCTCCCTCTCTGCCTCCTGTTTCCTGTCTCTCTCTACTAACCTGTACATAAAGGCAAAAAGCCCCAAAAATATACTTTAAAAAAAAAAAAGAAGAAGAAAACCATAATAGAATTGGTGCTTTTATTTTGAAAACAGGAAGCGAACATTGAGTCAGAGTTAGTACGAGTAGTGGGAAAGGATGCGGCTCCAAACAGACCCAATGTGTCTTTGGTTGCCATTTAAAGTTTGAAAACTGATCATCCATCCCGATCTTCCAGAGCAGAGCTGGTAGTAGTGAGGAAGGTAATGCTGCTAGGTTAGAAATCAGCTAGAATCTTTCTTTCATGCAGAAAGAAAACACTGCAGCGTCCCAAAATGATGCTTCAGCACTCAAAGCTATTTTGTTTTTGGTCCCAAAAGCTTCAAAGTGAGTCCGAGCAGACTAGCGCTGTTAGCTAACGCTGCTCAACCAGAAACCTATAAACGCAGATTACTGTAAAAAAAAGAACAAGACAGACTTAAATAATTGATAATGTCTCTAAACGCAGAGTGCAGAACACAACCTTCCATGACTCCTTTAAAACCGAGCGGCTGGTTGGAGAGATGGAAAAAGGTTCATGAAGAAGAAAGGAACAATGAAAACAGAAACCAAGCTGAGAGCAGGTCAAGCTTTCTGAGAGCACAGAGACCGAGTTTAAAACACCCTAATACACTTTAAACTTCCTGTCGTCCTCCAGGGTCAAACTGACCCCGTCTCTTCTGACTGTTCTTTCCTTCCTTCCTTCTGTCCTTCTTTCCTTCCCTCCTTACAGAGTTAGAGCTAAAATGAAATCAGCTTCAGCCTGATGATTTCAGCTCGGGTAGGAACCAAATGCATTGTGGGTAATCGTGTAGTTTACTAATGTATATGGTTTCGAACACAGCGATTAAAAAAGTGATATTTCTGGTGATTTTGCAACAGCTGTGTTTAATTTAAGCCAACACTAACCTGTACTGTAATTTATACACTAGACTAGTAAGTACACAGTGTACTAACATAGATATGACACACATCCACCTGCATGCTGCATGGTTGTTTGGTCATTAATTAAACCTCCATCCATTCATTCATTCATTCATTTATGAAGCAGTCTGCAGGTCAGTCTCCGTCCGTCTCTGTGTACTGTGAGTCAAATCAAACACCATTATGTCCTCAGAGCTCAAACACCATGATGCCTTTTTATTGAACCGTACAGTAAAAATGAAAAGAGGAGAACTGTTCGTCTTCTCTTTCTTCCTTCTGTCCTTCCTCCCTTTCTTCCTTCTGTCCTTC
This sequence comes from Scomber japonicus, assembly GCF_027409825.1. NCBI lineage: Eukaryota > Metazoa > Chordata > Actinopteri > Scombriformes > Scombridae > Scomber > Scomber japonicus. The sequence goes on from NC_070589.1 coordinate 33,165,320, forward strand.
CCTTTCTTCCTTCTGTCTTTCCTCCCTTTCTTCCTTCTGTCCTTCTGTCCTTTCTTCCTTCTGTCCTTCTTCCCTTTCTTCCTTCTGTCCTATCTTCCTTCTGTCCTTCTTCCCTTTCTTCCTACTTCCTTTTATCCTTTCTTTCTTCCTTCCTTCCTTTCTTCTTTCCATCTGTCCTTCCTCCATTTCTTCCTTCTGTCCTTCTTCCCTTTCTTCCTTCTGTCCTTTCTTCCCTCTGTCCTTTCTTCCTCCCTTTCTTCCTTCTGTCCTTCCTTCCACCTGTCCTTCCTACTTCCATTTATCCTTTCTTCCTTCCTTCCTTCCTTCCTCCTATGATGCCTTTTTATTGAGCCGTACAGTAAAAATGAAAAGATAAGACAAAGCGACAGAGAGGAGGAACTCTTTGAGCAAACATGAACTTTCAGAGGGGTAAATATTTAACTTGTGCATATTGGAGCCGGAAGTTCAGTGTTTGCTCTCAAAACAGGCATGAGAGCACACAGGTGTCAAACTCATTTGATCTCATGTGGGCCGGATCATTAAAAAGATGGAAGGAAGGAAGGAAACAAGGATGGAAAGAAGGGAAAAGTGATAGGAAGGAAAGACGGAAGGAAGGAAGGGAGGAAGGAAGGAAGAAAGGAAAAGGGATTAGGAAGGAGGGAAGGAAAGACAGACAGACAGAAAGAAGGAAGGAAGGAAGGAAAATGTATTAGGAAGGAAAGGAAGGAAAAGAAGACAAGCAAGGAAGGAAAGGAAGGAAAAGAAGACAAGCAAGGAAGGAAGGAAGGAAGGAAAAGGTATTAGGAAGACAAGCAAGGAAGGAAAGACAAGGAAGGAAGGAAGGAAGGAAAAGGTATTAGGAAGGAAAAGAAGACAAGCAAGGAAGGAAAAGAAGACAAGCAAGGAAGGGAAGGGAAGGAAGGAAGGAAAGGAAGAAAGGAAAAGAAGATTAAGAAAAGATGGAAGGAAGGAAGGATGGATGGAAGGAAACAAAGAAGGAAAGAAAACAAGAAAGGCAAAGAAGCAAGCAAGGAAGGAAGGAAAGGGAGAAAGGAAAAGAAAATGAAGGAAAGGCGGAAGGAAGGAAAGAAGGACAGATGACAGGAGGGTACAGGAAGGAAAGTGGGTCGGATTGGACGCCTTGGCGGGCCGGTTCTGGCCCACGGGCCGCATGTTTGACACCCCTGTATTAGACACATATGCGTCACTCTTCATATTATATTATATTATATGATATTAGCTCTTCTAGCTCGTTCAGTGTCGAGCAGACAATCTGAAGCCTTTTTATTCCTCAGATATATTTCCTTCTGCGAACCCGCTGCAGACCCATCACTCTCACTTCTGCTGTTTTTTTCATTTACAAGCGCTCCCTGCCACATTTCCCATGATGCATCTCTCTCAGGGGAGCCATTACTCAACAGGTAAAGTCATTATCGTCACGGCAACAGACAAATAACATCAGAGGTATTACAAACGACGGGGAGGAGGACGTCAGTTCAACTTGCGGGGGGGGGGGGCCTGGGATTTAACCCTCCTGTTGTCCTCGAAGGAAGGGAGGGAGGGAGGAAGGAAGGACAGAGGAAGGAAGGAAAGGAAGGACAGAGGAAAGGAGGGAGGGAGGGAGAAAGGAAAAGAAGAAGGGAGGAAGAAAGGGGGAAGGAGGAAGGAGGGAGGAAAGAAGGAAGGAAAAAAGGGGGATGGTGGAAAGAAGGATGGAAGGAAGGAACAGTCTAAACAGACGGGGTCAGTTTGACCCGGGAGGACGACACGAAGCTTAATGAACGACTGTGGAGCAGCTCTGCAGGTTAAAGCTGGACTCGCATACAGATCATTTAATACATATTTAAGTTTAAGACATCTAGACATCTTTTAACTCGCAGGTTGAGACTGTTCTCCAAGAAAATAAGCCAAAATCAGTAATTACCTAAATGTCTGAGTTTAACACGAGAGATTATTGTTTACTTCCTGTTTCCAACCACAACCTCAACACTGTTTAAAAAAAACCCACGACTGACCACAAACCCCTGATATAAACCACATAGGTCCTTTATTATCTTTATTAACAAAGTAAAACCCCAAAAATGACGGTTTAAAGATGAATCCATTGCACTTGGAAGCCTTTAAATGGCACATTATTATGCTTTTTGTGATATGATGTTAGATATCGATGCTAAACATGGTTCCACAAGAGGTTAATCTGTGTAAAAATGCTCAAAATCCAAACTTTTAACGTTTCTTCATGTCGTTGTTTCTCATTTTTCAGATCTGATCAAAGCACAAAAACGTACAGATATATTTAAAGTAGAAAAATAAGTAGTAAAATCACATCACTATAGTTAGCTTATGTAGCTTGTTGCAGCTAAAACAGCCTGAACGTGGGCAGAATGTTCCGGAATCTTTGGTCGCTAAGGTGGTTGCTAAGGGGGGCCTTAAAGACACAGGAGCCTAAACGGCCTGAACGTAGGTAGAATGTTCCGAAATCTTTGGTCGCTAAGCTGGTTGCTAAGGGGGGCCTTAAAGAGACAGGAGCCAAAACGGCCTGAACGAAGTCAGAATGTTCCGGAATCTTTGGTCGCTAAGGTGGTTGCTAAGCTGGTTGCTAAGGGGGGCCTTAAAGAGACGGGAGCTAAAACGGCCTGGACGTAGGTAGAATGTTCCGGAATCTTTGGTCGCTAAGGTGGTTGCTAAGGGGGGCCTTAAAGAGACAGGAGCTAAAACGGCCTGTTAATAGACGGTGGCTGAACTGAGCGGCTGCATAAAGGACCAGTACAAGATAAATAAGGAGTTTTTATTCCAGTAGAGACTCAGAATATTAATATATAGAGCAGGTAATATGAAGAATATGAGTCCTAACTGTGTCAAACTAGAACCTGCAGACATTATACACACTAAAAATCAGCTGAACATCCAACTTTACCACGACGGCTGCAATCAGAGTCATCAAATCAATAAAAATGTTCTTTCACACGTGGATATTTATGATGGATTGAAAACCTCCTCTAGAGCGTGTGTGTGTGTGTGTGTGTGTGTGTGTGTGTGTGTGTATATTACCACTCACATATAAAATGAGTGCATTCCTGAATAGGCTAACTCGTGTTGGGGGGAAAATGAACATATGGCTGAGTGACACATATAGTGACCTCGCTTTATAAATTAAAAACGAGCAAAAAAAAAACACCCGAGGCTTCAAGAGGATAAAACATGACTGAAGCTGCTCACATGTTTTATGTGTTATATATACACACTCATGTCTGCACCATATCCAGGACTCTCAGTGGGGCTTTTTAAAAATGTATAAATCATGTGAGAAGTGAGATATGTATGTTTTATATGACGAGTGGTGAGATTTGTGTGTCTCTACCATAGACTGTATAAAAGAAACAGACGTAACATCCATGACGTCACCCATTGGTTTGTGGACTGCTGCTCGGAAGCCAATAGTTTCTAATCTAGGCAGTGCCATCTTGAAAATTTCAGGTGCATGCTGGGAAAAATAAAAACAGGGATTCTACTTATATGGGCATGAGGCGGGGCCATGGGCAGAGAGCGGGGAGGTTGCTATGGTTACGAGGGCTGGATCTCGAGGACATTGGGCAAGGAGAGGAGGGAGGAAAGAAGGAAGAAAGGGAGTGAAGGAAGGAAGGGAGGGAGGAAGGTAGGAGGTAGGAAGGAAGCAAGAGAGGGAGGACAGAAGGAAGGGAGGGAGGATGGAAGGGAGGAATGGAGGGAGGGAAGGAAGGGAGGGAGGGAGGAATGGAAGGAAGAAAAGGAAGGAAGGAGGGAGGAATGGAAGGAAGAAAAGGAAGGTAGGACAGAAGGAAGGAAGGAATAAAGGAGGAGGGAGGAAGGAAAGAAGAAAGGGAGGGAGGAAGGAAGGAAGAAGGGAGGAAAGAGAGATCGAGGGTTAAAAGCTCAATTAATGATGATTTTGATTCTCTACCTAAAACTGTCTCCACTCTGACCTGAAGCTTCGGCTACACACACACACACACACGCGCAGTATAAACCCAAGACGAATGTTAACACACCTACACTGCCTCACACTTTAACCTCAGCCACTTTCCAGTCCTCCCACTCCGTCCACGCAGAGTCTCATCTCATTTAACGCCATCATGTGTTTGCTGTTTTGGCTCGACTCCATTCTTCTGAGCAACCGGCCAAAAAAACATCCCATAATACCAACAATAAGCCAACAGCTGTAATCTCAGAGCAGGTTTCATAGAGACGAGGTCGAGCTCCGAGTCTTTCATTTAATTTATAGAGACCTCGACGTTCACCCCGAAGAGCCGAGCGCTTGGCAACGCTGCCGAGGAAGAAACCACCGTCTGCTTGGATGAGCTCGGGTTGAGACAGAGGGAAGGAAGGACGGGAGGGAGGGAGGAAGGAAGGAAGGGAGAGAGGGAGGGAGGGAGGGAGGATGGATGGAAGGGAGGAAGAAGGAAGGAAGGGAGAGAGGGAGGAAGGAAGGATGGGAGGGAGGGAGAGAGGAAGGAAGGATGGAAGGAAGGGAGGGAGGAAGGAAGGATGGGAGGGAGGAAGGAAGGTAGGAGCGAGGGAAGGAAGGGAGGGAGGGAGGGAGGGAGAGAGGAAGAAGGGAGGGAGGAATGAATGAATGAGGAAAGGGAGGGAGGGAAGGAAGGAAGGAAGGACATCATCATCAACCAGAGATCCTCCAATCTCCAAACAACCTCGGTAACCACGGCGACTAGCGGCCGGCTAAGTGATGACAGATAGAGACGCGTCGCTCAGAACTGGTCCGGTCCAGATCAAACTGTGTGTGTGTGTGTGTTAGTGTGTGTGTGTGTGTGTGTGTTAGTGTGTGTCTGTGTGTGTGTGTTAG